>NC_136627.1:41954541-42007041 GCF_933228915.1 Telmatherina bonti | reverse complement strand
TGTCCAGTTGTCCTGGTGGTGGAAGTTTGGTAACTTCTCATATGTCCAGTTGTCCTGGTGGTGGAAGTTTGGTAACTTCTCATATGTCCAGTTGTCCTGGTGGTGGAAGTTTGGTAACTTCTCATATGTCCAGTTGTCCTGGTGGTGGAAGTTTGGTAACTTCTCATATGTCCAGTTGTCCTGGTGGTGGACGTTTGGTAACTTCTCATATGTCCAGTTGTCCTGGTGGTGGAAGTTTGGTAACTTCTCATATGTCCAGTTGTCCTGGTGGTGGACGTTTGGTAACTTCTCATATGTCCAGTTGTCCTGGTGGTGGAAGTTTGGTAACTTCTCATATGTCCAGTTGTCCTGGTGGTGGAAGTTTGGTAACTTCTCATATGTCCAGTTGTCCTGGTGGTGGAAGTTTGGTAACTTCTCATATGTCCAGTTGTCCTGGTGGTGGAAGTTTGGTAACTTCTCATATGTCCAGTTGTCCTGGTGGTGGACGTTTGGTAACTTCTCATATGTCCAGTTGTCCTGGTGGTGGACGTTTGGTAACTTCTCATATGTTCAGTTGTCCTGGTGGTGGAAGTTTGGTAACTTCTCATATGTCCAGTTGTCCTGGTGGTGGACGTTTGGTAACTTCTCATATGTCCAGTTGTCCTGGTGGTGGAAGTTTGGTAACTTCTCATATGTTCAGTTGTCCTGGTGGTGGAAGTTTGGTAACTTCTCATATGTTCAGTTGTCCTGGTGGTGGAAGTTTGGTAACTTCTCATATGTTCAGTTGTCCTGGTGGTGGACGTTTGGTAACTTCTCATATGTCCAGTTGTCCTGGTGGTGGACGTTTGGTAACTTCTCATATGTCCAGTTGTCCTGGTGGTGGAAGTTTGGTATCTTCTCATTTGTTCAGTTGTCCTGGTGGTGGACGTTTGGTAACTTCTCATATGTTCAGTTGTCCTGGTGGTGGAAGTTTGGTAACTTCTCATATGTTCAGTTGTCCTGGTGGTGGAAGTTTGGTAACTTCTCATATGTTCAGTTGTCCTGGTGGTGGAAGTTTGGTAACTTCTCATATGTCCGGAGACCGGGTTCTGGGGTTGATGACTTTACCAACACGGTTCCAGTAGGAGAGTTTGACCAACTGGTTTGGGATCTTCCATAGCTGATATAGTCTGTAGCGGGAGGCTCCACATCTGATGTGATCCCACGTACAAACTTGTCAGTTTGTCCATCTGAAGGCTGAACAGATTGGACATACGCTGAAATGAGTCAATAAGTTCCTCATTCACAAAGTCCGCGTAGCATTTTGACAAATGGACAGATTATCGTTACCCAGACAAACGGACAGATTGGGTGTGCATCTGAGGAAGGCTGCTCGTGGCAGTATCACACAGCTCTTTATCGGTTCTTTCCCTGCAGCAATCCCTCCCTACATGGTCCTTCATGGTCCTTCGTGGTCCTTCGTGGTCCTACGTGGTCCTACGTGGTCCTACGTGGCCCTACGTGGCCCTACGTGGCCCTACGTGGCCCTACGTGGCCCTACGTGGTCAATGTCGGTTTTATTTCTATAGCACATTCACACAGCCATAGCATCCAAAGTGCTTTACATAATCAATATAAACAGAGAAAATAAAAATGACAATTAAAAACATTAAAAACACTAAAGTACAAGGACAAAACACAAACACAGAATCATTCATTCTTCTACCCGCTTAATCCAATGAAGGGTGGCAGGAAGCTGGAGCCTTTCCCAGCAGGGCAGAAGGCAGGGTACACCCTGGACCGCTCGCCGGTCCATCGCAGGGACACTTATAAAGTCCAATCCTCTGATCATGCTCAGCCAAAGGCCAAAGCAGATAAACGTGTTTTCTAGACCTAAGTCCACAGACTGTCGGCAGACTGCACAGTTAGGGTTAGGGTTCCACAGTTTGGAGCCACGGCTGCAAATGCTCCTCTTGTTCTTCAGTTTGGGACCTTCCAGACCATCCGGCGAGCTGACCGAAGGGCTCTAGAGGGCCGATGTGCTTCCATAAGTTCAGACAGACAACCTGGGACCCATTCAAACAAATAACAGAATCTTAAAATCAATCCGGTACATGACTGGAAGCCAGTGGAGTGAAGAGAGCACCGATGTTCTCATGTTTCTTTGTACCAGTGAGAAGCCAGGCTGCTGCATTCTGCACAAGCTGCAGGCACTGAAGTCCCGACTGTTCGATTCCCACATACAGGGAGTTGCAGTAGTGTGAGCGAGAGGAGACCAAGGCGTGTTTGACTCTCTGAAGGTCTCTTTTGGTTATATGGGGCTTGACCTGACTGATTAGTCTTCGCTGGAAAAAGCTGGACTTGACCAGCATGCTGCCCTGCTTGTCCGTCTGAAAGGCGTTGTCTATGATCACACCAAGACTCCTGGCATGGCATCTGTTGTAAGGTGCAAGTGGCCCGAGGTCTCAGGGCAACCAAATAGGACCACCTGTTTTACTTTCATTTAATCGTAAGAAATGAAAGTCTGTCCATGTTTAATCTGTCATGCAGCTTAGCAGAGTCTGAAGAGAATCGCTGGAAGGACTTTTTGATGGAAGGTACACCTGCAGATCACCAGCAGAGCAATGGAAGGCAATGTCATGCTTCCTGAGAACTGACCCAGGGGTGTCGCATAGTGTTGCACCGACACCGATACTAGCATCGGGACGAGTCCCGATACTGCACTCAGACACTGGTATTGGTATTGACGGGTACAAAAACTAACGCACAGATGCCATTTGCCGACACTAATATTGAATTTAGAACAGGGCTCCTTTAACTTCTCTTGCCTCTCTTTCACTGTTGTGAGATCACGTGTTCAGCTTTTACCATTGGTCCAGAACTTTTCGCCAAAAACGTGGCAGCGTTTTCATGTTCAGGAAAAACAAACCAGCGTGACACAAGGTAGAAGATGTCGGTGATTTGGAAATATTTCAGTAGCAGCTACTTACTTAAAGTTGGTAGAGCTGGAAGTAAAACCGCTTGTTTCAGTAACTCAAACGTGATTAAACATTTGCGAATGAAGCATGCAAACGAACACCGAGGGTTTGAGGCGGCCAGTAAGAGGAGGAGAAGCCGCAACAACAAACCTGGTCAGCTGACGGGAGAGGAAGGAACCAGTGGGACGAGAAGAGGACAGCAGCTGGAAAGATGTCTGAGAAATCCACTGAAATGATTGTGCTCTGTAACCTGCGTGGGATTCCAGCTGGTTGTGGCTCACGCGGCACCGAAATACCAAGTCCTGAGCCGCTAATATGTCAGAGAGACGGCCGTCTGGACTGAAACAAGAGCTAATGGAGCACGTTGTGAGGAAGCTAGACAAGGTGTGAGTTTGACTACTGATGTCTGGAGCAGCGACACTTTACCTGCTCGGATACAGAATCCTTCAACCTGGAAAGCTGAAAGAGTTCAACGGGTCCCACGCAGGTCAAGGTCATCTGGAACATCCCCGAATCCAAGGTACCGTTTGCACATTCTTGTTTTGAAATTGCTTTTCTTTTTTCACAGAGAAAAGTACAGCAGCTAATAAATCTGTTTGAAAAGCGCTGTAGACAGCGCTCACTTTTATAATATACCATCCTTATTAACGGTCCGTACTTCGTGACAATGCTGCGAATATGAAGATGACGATGAAGGACCTGGGAGTTTGGGAAGCTTTTCCCACTTGATCCAGTTAGTGGTCCACGAGGGCCACATGGTGGCTGGAAACGGTCCAGATGAACCTGGGAATGCTTTCAACGACTAAAACAAGACGTGCCAACGGCGAGCCTGTTGGAGCAAAGACTGTTGTTTCAGTGTACGCGGCTGACCACGAGCTGCCGGCCAACTGACTGCAAAGGATTTGCTGGAGAAGGTCCACACAGTCCTGACTCCATCGGAGGAGATGATGAAGCAGATCAGCTCTGCCAGCTCCACCGCATCAGGAGTAATCCCCTCAGGCATGGTGCTGAGGAGACTGTTGGCCAAAGAGACCCGGAGGACGTCGCCGTTAAAACAGAGAAGGCTTCGCTCCTAGCTGCCGTGGAGGCTGAACCACTGGACGCGGCTGCAACCCTGTTCGACCTGCGTTGATTGAACCCAATTCATTTGTGTTGCAGCTCTTAACACAAGAGTAGACACGCTTCCCGCCAGGTTATGCTAGGCTTCGTAGCCTATAATAGCCAATTAGAGAAGGCAAATTATTCTTAACAGGACATAATATTTTAGATGTTTAACTTTGTATACGTACAAAGCACACAATGATGCATGGATGTGAACATCTAGATCATGAAGAGCTGTGGGAACGAGTTTACTATGTTACTGCAGATAGTCTGCAAAGATCCGCACTGACTCCGGAGCTGGAGAGGAAATAACTGTTTCGACATGGTTGCTATGCAACAGATGCTGCTGTTTATCTTCTGTTGCCTGTTGTTGTCGACATGGTTGCTATGCAACAGATGCTGCTGTTTATCTTCTGTTGCCTGTTGTTGTCGACATGGTTGCTATGCAACAGATGCTGCTGTTTATCTTCTGTTGCCTGTTGTTGTCGACATGGTTGCTATGCAACAGATGCTGCTGTTTATCTTCTGTTGCCTGTTGTTGTCGACATGGTTGCTATGCAACAGATGCTGCTGTTTATCTTCTGTTGCCTGTTGTTGTCGACATGGTTGCTATGCAACAGATGCTGCTGTTTATCTTCTGTTGCCTGTTGTTGTCGACATGGTTGCTATGCAACAGATGCTGCTGTTTATCTTCTGTTGCCTGTTGTTGTCGACATGGTTGCTATGCAACAGATGCTGCTGTTTATCTTCTGTTGCCTGTTGTTGTCGACATGGTTGCTATGCAACAGATGCTGCTGTTTATCTTCTGTTGCCTGTTGTTGTCGACATGGTTGCTATGCAACAGATGCTGCTGTTTATCTTCTGTTGCCTGTTGTTGTCGACATGGTTGCTATGCAACAGATGCTGCTGTTTATCTTCTGTTACCTGTTGTTGTCGACATGGTTGCTATGCAACAGATGCTGCTGTTTATCTTCTGTTGCCTGTTGACATGGTTGCTATGCAACAGATGCTGCTGTTTATCTTCTGTTGCCTGTTGTTGACATGGTTGCTATGCAACAGATGCTGCTGTTTATCTTCTGTTGCCCGTTGTTGTCGACATGGTTGCTATGCAACAGATGCTGCTGTTTATCTTCTGTTGCCCGTTGTTGTCGACATGGTTGCTATGCAACAGATGCTGCTGTTTATCTTCTGTTGCCTGTTGTTGACATGGTTGCTATGCAACAGATGCTGCTGTTTATCTTCTGTTGCCTGTTGTTGACATGGTTGCTATGCAACAGATGCTGCTGTTTATCTTCTGTTGCCTGTTGTTGACATGGTTGCTATGCAACAGATGCTGCTGTTTATCTTCTGTTGCCTGTTGTTGTCGACATGGTTGCTATGCAACAGATGCTGCTGTTTATCTTCTGTTGCCTGTTGTTGTCGACATGGTTGCTATGCAACAGATGCTGCTGTTTATCTTCTGTTGCCTGTTGTTGTCGACATGGTTGCTATGCAACAGATGCTGCTGTTTATCTTTTGTTGCCCGTTGTTGTCGACATGGTTGCTATGCAACAGATGCTGCTGTTTATCTTCTGTTGCCTGTTGTTGACATGGTTGCTATGCAACAGATGCTGCTGTTTATCTTCTGTTGCCCGTTGTTGTCGACATGGTTGCTATGCAACAGATGCTGCTGTTTATCTTCTGTTGCCTGTTGTTGACATGGTTGCTATGCAACAGATGCTGCTGTTTATCTTCTGTTGCCTGTTGTTGTCGACATGGTTGCTATGCAACAGATGCTGCTGTTTATCTTCTGTTGCCTGTTGTTG
This sequence comes from Telmatherina bonti, assembly GCF_933228915.1. Lineage (NCBI taxonomy): Eukaryota > Metazoa > Chordata > Actinopteri > Atheriniformes > Telmatherinidae > Telmatherina > Telmatherina bonti. The sequence goes on along the minus strand of NC_136627.1, from coordinate 42,001,199 downwards.
TCGACATGGTTGCTATGCAACAGATGCTGCTGTTTATCTTCTGTTGCCTGTTGTTGTCGACATGGTTGCTATGCAACAGATGCTGCTGTTTATCTAGTGCAGAAGTTAGCTGGGACCTTGAATCAACCCAACTTCCACAAAGACAAACAGGAACATTTTTCCAAAAGAAGATAGTTTCCGTGTTTTATAAGTGACCAACAGTCTTAAAAGTCTAACCAGTAAATATGAGAAAGAAGCAGAAAATATGAAAAAAATGCCAGAAGAGAGAGAAAAGCAGTAAGTGTCTAACTATCCAGCCCATTTTGTTTTGTAAAGGCTGCTGGTGTTCAGTCTCTTTTTCAATCAGCTGATGGATTCTGACATCACAAAACCCAACAACACACTTTGCTCCAGGGCGAGTTGCTTGAATTAATCACATTTCTTATGCTTCTAATGTCTTCATTCTTCATCTTCCACCACTTATCTGGGGTCGGGTCGTGGGGGCAGCAGCCTAATCAGGGAAGCCCAGACTTCCCTCTCCCCAGCCACATTTGCCAACTCTGCGGGGGGGGATCCCGAGGCGTTCCCAGGCCAGCCGAGAGATATAATCCCTCCAGCGTGTCCTGGGTCTTCCCCGGGGTCTCCTCCCAGAGGGACGTGCCTGGAACACCTCACCAGGGAGGTCCAGGAGGCATCCTGACCAGATGCCCGAGCCACCTCAACTGGTTCCTCTCGATGCGGAGGAGCAGCCCGAAAGGGTTACATGGGCCCCACCTCCCGTGGGCTCACCATCTGCAGGAGGAGCCGTAGGGGTCGGGTGCAATGTGAGCTGGGCGGCAGCAAGAGGCGGGGACCCTGGCGGTCCGATCCCCGGCTGCAGAAGCTGGCTCTAATGTTTGGATTTGAAACCACGTCTTTGGCAGCTGGTGACTTGAACATGAGTAATCAGTAACCATGACAAACCTTCTTGGTCATGACTTCCGACTCTTCTGAACTCTCCATGTTCTTCTCGTAAGCTTTACCAACTCGAGCTACAAAGTCCTTCACCGTCTCACACAGAACCCTGCCAGAAAACACAAACACAGCTGCTAAACAACATAGTGGATGGAGCCCTGCTGAACAAACCCTTCATACCTGGCCGAGGAGATGACCACTGAGTGCTGGTCTGAGGTCAGGATCTTGGACAAGTGAGCAGCCACCGAGTCCTCGTATGTGAGAATCTGTTGAACCTGCAGCAGAGTATGGAGATCATCAGCCTCCTGGCAGTTTCTATGCTACATTACCACTTTACCTGTCGGGAAGATTTACACACACACCACCTGTTCAGCGGTAACTGAGACCACACGCCGAGCAGGAAGTCATGTCACGTTACCTCAGAGTCGTCACTGCAGTCCTCAGTGACAGTTGAGACAGAGTGTTGCCGTGGAAACTTAGTTTCATAGACCATAATACTCCACCTGCAAAAAAGAGATCGACAGCTGATGGAAGACACCTTAAAAAACCTCCATGTCACCTGACCTGTCAGACATAACCTGTGTGACATCATGACCCCATTGATCTTCTGCCGGAGAAGAAGCCCAGACTTCCCTCTCCCCAGACACATTTACCAACTCTGCGGGGGGATCCCGAGGCGTTCCCAGGCCAGCTGAGAGATATAATCCCTCCAGCGTGTCCTGGGTCTTCCCCGGGGTCTCCTCCCAGAGGAACGTGCCTGGAACACCTCACCAGGGAGGTCCAGGAGGCATCCTGACCAGATGCCCGAGCCACCTCAACTGGTTCCTCTTGATGCGGAGGAGCAGCGGCTCTACTCTGATCTCCTCCCGGATGACCGAGCTCCTCACCCTATCTCTAAGGGAGAGCCCGGCCACCCTGCGGAGGAAACTCATTTCAGCCGCCTGTATACGAGATCTCCTTCTTTCGGTCACGACCCACAGCTCATGACCATAGGTGAGGGTAGGAACGTAGATCGACTGGTAAATCGAGAGCTTCACCTTCTGGCTCAGCTCCTTCTTCACCACGACAGACCGGTGCAGAGTCCGCATTACTGCAGACGCCGCACCGATCCGTCTGTCCATCTCGCGCTCCATCCTTCCCTCACTCGTGAACAAGACCCCGAGATATTTAAACTCCTCCACTTGAGGCAGGACCTGACCCCCGACCCGGAGAGGGCAATCCACCCTATTCTGGCTGAGGACCATGGTCTCAGATTTTGAGGTGCTGATTCTCATCCCAGCCGCTTCACACTCGGCCGCGAATCGCTCAAGCGAGAGCTGGAGATCACGACCAGATGAAGCCAACAGGACCACGTCATCTGCAAAAAGCAGAGACCCAATCCTGAGGCCACCAAGCCGGATCCCCTCAACACCTCGGCTGCACCTAGAAATTCTGTCCATATAAGTTATGAACAGAATCGGTGATAAAGGGCAGCCTTGGCGGAGTCCAACCCTCACCGGAAACTAATCCGACTTACTACCGGCAATGTGGACCAAGCTCTGACACCTGTTGTACAGGGACCGGACAGCTCGTACAAGGGGGTCCGGTACCCCATACTCCCGGAGTACCCCCCACAGGAGCCCCCGGGGGACACGGTCGAACGCCTTCTCCAGGTCCACAAAACACATGTAGACTGGTTGGGCAAACTCCCATGCCCCCCCCCAGGACCCCAGAGAGGGTATAGAGCTGGTCCACTGTTCCGCGACCAGGACGAAAACCACACTGCTCCTCCTCAATCCGGGATTCGACTATCCGGCAAACCCTCCTCTCCAGGACCCCTGAATAGACCTTACCAGGGAGGCTGAGGAGTGTGATTCCCCTGTAATTGGAACACACCCTCCGGTCCCCCTTCTTAAAAAGGGGGACCACCACCCCAGTCTGCCAGTCCAGCGGTACTGTCCCCGATGTCCACGCGATGCTGCAGAGGCGTGTCAGCCAGGACAGCCCCATAGCATCCAGAGCCTTAAGGAACTCTGGGCGGATCTCATCCACCCCCGGGGCCTTGCCGCCAAGGAGCTTTTTGACCACCTCAGCGACTTCAGCCCCAGAGATAGGAGAGTCCACCCCTGAGTCCACCAGCTCTGCTTCCTCATCGGAAGACGTGTTGGTAGGATTGAGGAGGTCTTCGAAGTATTCCCTCCACCGACCCACAACGTCCCGAGTTGAGGTCAGCAGCTCCCCACCTCCACTGTACACAGTATTGATGGAGCACTGTTTCCCCCTCCTGAGCCGCCGGATGGTGGACCAGAATCTCCTCAAAGCCGTCTGGAAGTCTTTCTCCATGGCCTCGCCGAACTCCTCCCATGCCCGAGTTTTTGCCTCGGCAACAGCTGAAGCTGCATGCCGCTTAGCCTGTCGGTACCCATCAACTGCCTCCAGAGTCCCACAGGCCAAGAAGGCCCGATAGGACTCCTTCTTCAGCTTGACGGCATCCCTCACTGCTGGTGTCCACCAACGAGTCCTGGGATTACCGCCACGACAGGCACCAACGACCTTACAGCCACAGCTCCGGCCGGCCGCCTCAGCAATAGAGGCACGGAACACAGCCCATTCGGACTCAATGTCCCCCGCCTCACTCGGGACATGGTTGAAGCTCTGCTGAAGGTGGGAGTTGAAGCTCGCTCTGACAGGGGACTCAGCCAGACGTTCCCAGCAGACCCTCACAACACGTTTGGGCCTGCCAGATCTGACCGGCTTCCTCCCCCACCATCTGAGCCAACTCACCACCAGGTGGTGATCAGTTGAAGCTCCGCCCCCCTCTTCACCCGAGTGTCCAAGGCATGTGGCCGCAGGTCCGACGATACGACTACAAAATCCATCATGGAACTGCGGCCCAGAGTGGCCTGGTACCAACATGTGTGACATCACCTCACCTGTCCAGCATCTTGGTGCTGGCTCGCTCCAGTTTTTCCAGGATCTGAGGAAGCTGAGTGTCGTCATCGCAGGCTGAACCCCATCCAAGAACCCGGGCTAGATCGTTTCCCGTCCCCAGAGGGAGGACACCCAGCTGACACTGAGACAGACACATCAGAGGACAGCTGGGATGAGGATCTCTTGGCTTTTCCCTTCCCTACCAAGTTCATTGTTTAGATGGCAAAAAGCTGGACAACTGCTGACGGAGACTGCCTGCAGCCAAATTCATGAGCTAGGAAAAGGACCAGATGAAGATTCACCAACACAAATTGAGAGGTACTGGTTTTAGCATGAATTCTCAATTTTCCAAAGAGATTATAGAGAGGTGCAAGGTCTTGTTTGACATCCTGAAAATTTCAGAGAAGGTTTCTGTGCAGTCACCATGGGTTGTCACCCGTCCCGTAAAATACAGAATCGTCCTTTCATCAACAGACAAACGTTGCGTCCCGGATTGAACCAATACGAGACGCGCTTTGTCCCGTATTTTCATAACTTTCCAGCAGCTACATGTCGGTCACATCAACACTCAGTCTCAGAATAATGAACTAAATAAAACACAGCAGTCAGCGAAAACGTTCTTTTCATGCAGGTCCATCCTCCTCCCCTCTGCACCTGTTGGACCGTCACGGTCGCCTAGAAACATGACTCATGCACGCTCCTTTTTAAAAACGTCTCCTGTTCCTGGTTCTCTACCTGCTGAAAATAAAAAGCGATATGTAAAACAAACGTGCAGAGACGCGGCTGAAGTGAAGTTAGATTGTAGAACAGCGACTGCTCAGTCGGTGGACTGTCTGACATCTAACAGCATCAGGAGAGCAGGACCTGTTATTTATATGCCGTATTAGCCAATACAAATACCATATATACCCATTAAAAATGTCTTTTCAATGGATGAAAAGTTAATATATATATATCCATATATATATATATATATATATATATATATATATATATACATATATATATATATACACTACTCACAAAAAGTTAGGGATATTTGGCTTTCAGGTGAAATTTATGGAAAATGCAATATGTTCATGCTACAGTGATATAATATCATAAAAGTAAGACATTTAAGTAGAATGATGCACTACTGATTTCCTCATCTCAAAAAATTCATTCAACACAAAAGGTAACAACAATGGTAGTTACACCACAACAAAAAATGTGAACGTCTCAATATCTGGTCATGTGCCCTTGAGCATCAATTACAGCTTGACAACGACGTCTCATGCTGTTCACAAGGCAACTTATTGCCTGCTGAGGCATGGCATCCCACTCTTCTTGAAGGGCAGCCCTCAGGTCATTGAGGTTCTGGGGTGCAGGGTCTCGAGCCTCTACACGACGGCTCAGCTGATCCCACAGGTTTTCAATGGGATTCAGGTCTGGAGAGAGTGCAGGCCGTTCCATTTGAGGTACACCAGTCTCCAACAGCCGTTCCCTGATGATGCGGCCTCGATGAGCAGGAGCATTGTCGTCCGTGAAGATGAAATTAGGCCTGTGCTGTTCATGTAGGGGCACAATCACTGGATTAATGATGTTATTCAGGTAGTATGGGCTTGTCACTGTACCATTCACAAAGTGTAGGGCAGTTCTGTACCAAGTGGACACCCCTGCCCACACTGTAACACCGCCACCACCAAAAGCTGGCCTGGTGACAACAGTGGCTGATGCATAGCGCTCTCCCTGACGTCTCCAACATCGTTGCCGGCCATCATTTCTGCTCAGTGTGAATCGACTTTCATCAGAGAACAGCACTGAGGCCCACTGGTTCCTCGTCCAGCGTAAATGCTCCCTGGCCCATGCAAGACGATGATGCCTGTGCCTGGTGGTGTGGTCAGGTACCCGTGCAGGTCGTCTAGCACGCAGACCACGCTGATGGAAACGGATTGGAATGGTCTGACGTGACACTTGGGTGCCTCTCACCTCTCTTAAACATGCCTGGAGTTGAGTGGCATTCATCATCCGGTTTCTCAGGGCAGTGTTCACAATGTAGCGGTCATCAGCACGGGATGTGGCCAAAGGACGTCCACTTCTAGGCCTTTCTGTGACTCTTCCAGTCTCTCCATATCTCTGTTGCAACCTGCTGATGACACTCTGTGACACTCCAAGCTCAGTGGCCACTTCTGTCTGAGAACGTCCTGTTTGAAGCATCGCAATGGCAAGGGACTGTTGTTCCATTGTTAGGTGTCGTCTTGGTCTCATGATGTCAAAATGTGAACAGCATGATGAGGACAACTGTTTAAACACCAGCTCTAATTGAACCAGGACATTTATTGGTCAATTCAAGGATCACACACCTGCCGTGATTTTTGCCGTTAAGCTCCTTGTTAGAGAACAGCAACTTGTGCAAAATTTATTGAAACATTTAACAGTTGGACATGTGCATTTAAAAGCTTAGAGAAGATCACATTAAGTTCACCTGTACAGGTTGGAATGCATTTTAGGCTTGTTGTGAAATTTCACCCAAAAGCTGAATATCCCTAACTTTTTGTGAATAGTGTATATATATATATATATATATATATATATATATATATATATATATAAATATAAATATAAAGAAAGAGAGAGAGCCTAGCAAAAGGGAAACGTTTATTTTTATTTGCACTTCAAACATTAAAATGTTTTGAGCTTTATGTTTTTAAGCCAATTTCTAAGCAATCTGTAGGAAGTGATCATTGGATATATGAGCCTTTTTATTGGTGGTGTTAAACTGTTAGAACATGAATTCCCTTCAAGTCATGAAGCAGACAGCAAACACCAAAAAAACAGTCCAATATGAAGGATTAAAGGAGCCGTTTTCCACGTCGCGATGCGGAGTCTAGACGTCGCCATCACCATGGTGCCACACTGTAAACATTTTATAACAACCTTTATTTCTGTTTCTTTTCTCTTTTTTTGAAAACTCACTACATGTCCTAAAGCAGGCTGTAGGAACTATTTCATGTTGGCCTTGATAGTTTTTATGCCAAACAACTGTTGTTAAGTAGGCTAACACCTTTCTCCCATTCACCTGTCGAGTCAGCTGATCTGAACCAGCTGATTAAAGCGTTGCCATGGTAACGCCTGTAAGGTAATGGTAGGACAGGAAGTTAACATGTCCATCTATCAGTGACCACGGTGTAGATAATATGAATGTGTCATCCCTCCCCTCTTACCGCCTGCAGGTGAAGTCACACAGGTGTTATGTAAAATTCTGTTACACGCTCTACAGACAAGATCCGCTCTATGTTACACGCTCTACAGACAGAGCTCCGCTCTGTTACACGCTCTACAGACAGAGATCCGCTCTATGTTACACGCTCTACAGACAGAGATCCGCTCTATGTTACACGCTCTACAGACAGATATCCGCTCTATGTTACACGCTCTACAGACAGAGATCCGCTCTATGTTACACGCTCTACAGACAGAGATCCGCTCTATGTTACACGCTCTACAGACAGATATCCGCTCTATGTTACACGCTCTACAGACAGAGATCCGCTCTATGTTACACGCTCTACACACAGAGCTCCGCTCTATGTTACACGCTCTACACACAGAGCTCCGCTCTATGTTACACGCTCTACAGACAGAGATCCGCTCTATGTTACGCGCTCTACAGACAGAGATCCGCTCTATGTTACGCGCTCTACAGACAGAGATCCGCTCTATGTTACGCGCTCTACAGACAGAGATCCGCTCTATGTTACACGCTCTACAGACAGAGCTCCGCTCTATGTTACACGCTCTACAGACAGAGCTCCGCTCTATGTTACACGCTCTACAGACAGAGATCCGCTCTATGTTACACGCTCTACAGACAGAGATCCGCTCTATGTTACACGCTCTACAGACAGAGCTCCGCTCTATGTTACACGCTCTACAGACAGAGCTCCGCTCTATGTTACACGCTCTACAGACAGAGCTCCGCTCTATGTTACACGCTCTACAGACAGAGATCCGCTCTATGTTACACGCTCTACAGACAGAGATCCGCTCTATGTTACGCGCTCTACAGACAGAGATCCGCTCTATGTTACACGCTCTACAGACAGAGATCCGCTCTATGTTACGCGCTCTACAGACAGAGATCCGCTCTATGTTACGCGCTCTACAGACAGAGATCCGCTCTATGTTACACGCTCTACAGACAGAGATCCGCTCTATGTTACACGCTCTACAGACAGAGATCCGCTCTATGTTACACGCTCTACAGACAGAGATCCGCTCTATGTTACGCGCTCTACAGACAGAAATCCGCTCCATGTTACACGCTCTACAGACAGAGATCCGCTCTATGTTACACGCTCTACAGACAGAGATCCGCTCTATGTTACACGCTCTACAGACAGAGATCCGCTCTATGTTACACGCTCTACAGACAGAGATCCGCTCTATGTTACACGCTCTACAGACAGAGATCCGCTCTATGTTACACGCTCTACAGACAGAGATCCGCTCTATGTTACACGCTCTACAGACAGAGATCCGCTCTATGTTACGCGCTCTACAGACAGAGATCCGCTCTATGTTACGCGCTCTACAGACAGAGATCCGCTCTATGTTACACGCTCTACAGACAGAGATCCGCTCTATGTTACACGCTCTACAGACAGAGATCCGCTCTATGTTACGCGCTCTACAGACAGAAATCCGCTCCATGTTACACGCTCTACAGACAGAGATCCGCTCTATGTTACACGCTCTACAGACAGAGATCCGCTCTATGTTACACGCTCTACAGACAGAGATCCGCTCTATGTTACACGCTCTACAGACAGAGATCCGCTCTATGTTACGCGCTCTACAGACAGAGCTCCGCTCTATGTTACACGCTCTACAGACAGAGATCCGCTCTATGTTACACGCTCTACACACAGAGCTCCGCTCTATGTTACACGCTCTACAGACAGAGATCCGCTCTATGTTACACGTTCTACACACAGAGCTCCGCTCTATGTTACACGTTCTACAGACAGAGCTCCGCTCTATGTTACGCGCTCTACAGACAGAGATCCGCTCTATGTTACACGCTCTACACACAGAGCTCCGCTCTGTTACACGCTCTACAGACAGAGATCCGCTCTATGTTACACGCTCTACAGACAGAGATCCGCTCTATGTTACACGCTCTAAACACAGAGATCCGCTCTATGTTACACGCTCTAAACACAGAGATCCGCTCTATGTTACACGCTCTACACACAGAGCTCCGCTCTATGTTACACGCTCTACAGAAAGAGCTCCGCTCTATGTTACACGCTCTACAGACAGAGCTCCGCTCTATGTTACACGCTCTACAGACAGAGATCCGCTCTATGTTACACGCTCTACAGACAGAGATCCGCTCTATGTTACACGCTCTAAAAACAGAGCTCCGCTCTATGTTACACGCTCTACAGACAGAGATCCGCTCTATGTTACACGCTCTACACACAGAGATCCGCTCTGTTACACGCTCTACACACAGATATCCGCTCTATGTTACATGCTCTACAGACAGAGATACGCTCTATGTTACACGCTCTACACACAGAGCTCCGCTCTATGTTACACGCTCTACAGACAGAGATCCGCTCTATGTTACACGCTCTAAAAACAGAGCTCCGCTCTATGTTACACGCTCTAAACACAGAGATCCGCTCTATGTTACACACTCTAAACACAGAGATCCGCTCTATGTTACACGCTCTACAGACAGAGATCCGCTCTATGTTACACGCTCTACAGACAGAGATCCGCTCTATGTTACACGCTCTACAGACAGAGATCCGCTCTATGTTACACACTCTAAACACAGAGATCCGCTCTATGTTACACACTCTAAACACAGAGATCCGCTCTATGTTACACGCTCTACAGACAGAGATCCGCTCTATGTTACACACTCTAAACACAGAGATCCGCTCTATGTTACACGCTCTACAGACAGAGCTCCGCTCTATGTTACACGCTCTACAGACAGAGCTCCGCTCTATGTTACATGCTCTACAGACAGAGATACGCTCTATGTTACACGCTCTACACACAGAGCTCCGCTCTATGTTACACGCTCTACACACAGAGCTCCGCTCTATGTTACACGCTCTACAGACAGAGATCCGCTCTATGTTACACGCTCTAGACAGAGATCCGCTCTATGTTACACGCTCTACACACAGAGATCCGCTCTATGTTACACGCTCTAAACACAGAGATCCACTCTATGTTACACGCTCTAAACACAGAGCTCCGCTCTATGTTACACGCTCTACAGACAGAGATCCGCTCTTTGTTACACGCTCTAAGCACAGAGCTCCGCTCTATGTTACACGCTCTAAACACAGAGATCCGCTCTATGTTACACACTCTAAACACAGAGCTCCGCTCTATGTTACACGCTCTAAACACAGAGATCCGCTCTATGTTACGCGCTCTACAGACAGAGCTCCGCTCTATGTTACACGCTCTACAGACAGAGCTCCGCTCTATGTTACACGCTCTACAGACAGAGATACGCTCTATGTTACACGCTCTACACACAGAGCTCAGCTCTATGTTACACACTCTACAGACAGAGCTCCGCTCTATGTTACACGCTCTACAGACAGAGCTCCGCTCTATGTTACACGCTCTACAGACAGAGATACGCTCTATGTTACACGCTCTACACACAGAGCTCAGCTCTATGTTACACACTCTACAGACAGAGATCCGCTCTATGTTACACACTCTAAACACAGAGCTCCGCTCTATGTTACACGCTCTAAACACAGAGATCCGCTCTATGTTACGCGCTCTACAGACAGAGCTCCGCTCTATGTTACACGCTCTACAGACAGAGCTCCGCTCTATGTTACACGCTCTACAGACAGAGATACGCTCTATGTTACACGCTCTACACACAGAGCTCCGCTCTATGTTACACGCTCTACAGACAGAGATCCGCTCTATGTTACACGCTCTACAGACAGAGATCCGCTCTATGTTACACGCTCTACAGACAGAGATCCGCTCTATGTTACACGCTCTACAGACAGAGATACGCTCTATGTTACACGCTCTACACACAGAGCTCAGCTCTATGTTACACACTCTACAGACAGAGCTCCGCTCTATGTTACACGCTCTACAGACAGAGCTCCGCTCTATGTTACACGCTCTACAGACAGAGCTCCGCTCTATGTTACACGCTCTACAGACAGAGCTCCGCTCTATGTTACACGCTCTACAGACAGAGCTCCGCTCTATGTTACACGCTCTACAGACAGAGCTCCGCTCTATGTTACACGCTCTAAACACAGAGCTCCGCTCTATGTTACACGCTCTACAGACAGAGCTCCGCTCTATGTTACACGCTCTACAGACAGAGCTCCGCTCTATGTTACACGCTCTACAGACAGAGCTCCGCTCTATGTTACACGCTCTACAGACAGAGCTCCGCTCTATGTTACACACTCTAAACACAGAGATCCGCTCTATGTTACACGCTCTACAGACAGAGATCCGCTCTATGTTACACGCTCTACAGACAGATATCCGCTCTATGTTACACGCTCTAAACACAGAGATCCGCTCTATGTTACACACTCTAAACACAGAGATCCGCTCTATGTTACACGCTCTACAGACAGAGCACCGCTCTATGTTACACACTCTAAACACAGAGATCCGCTCTATGTTACACGCTCTACAGACAGAGCTCCGCTCTATGTTACACACTCTAAACACAGAGATCCACTCTATGTTACGTGCTCTAAACACAGAGCTCCGCTCTATGTTACACACTCTAAACACAGAGCTCCGCTCTATGTTACACGCTCTAAACACAGAGCTCCGCTCTATGTTACACGCTCTACAGACAGAGCTCCGCTCTATGTTACACGCTCTACAGACAGAGATCCGCTCTATGTTACACGCTCTACAGACAGAGATCCGCTCTATGTTACACGCTCTAAACACAGAGATCCGCTCTATGTTACACACTCTAAACACAGAGATCCACTCTATGTTACACACTCTACACACAGAGATCCGCTCTATGTTACACACTCTAAACACAGAGATCCGCTCTATGTTACACACTCTAAACACAGAGATCCGCTCTATGTTACACGCTCTACAGACAGAGCTCCGCTCTATGTTACACGCTCTACAGACAGAGATCCGCTCTATGTTACATGCTCTACAGACAGAGATACGCTCTATGTTACACGATCTAAACACAGAGATCCGCTCTATGTTACACGCTCTACAGACAGAGATCCGCTCTATGTTACACGCTCTAAACACAGAGCTCCGCTCTATGTTACACGCTCTACAGACAGAGATCCGCTCTATGTTACACGCTCTAAACACAGAGATCCGCTCTATGTTACACACTCTAAACACAGAGATCCGCTCTATGTTACACGCTCTACAGACAGAGCTCCGCTCTATGTTACACGCTCTACAGACAGAGATCCGCTCTATGTTACACGCTCTAAACACAGAGATCCGCTCTATGTTACGCGCTCTACAGACAGAGCTCCGCTCTATGTTACACGCTCTACAGACAGAGATCCGCTCTATGTTACACGCTCTAAACACAGAGATCCGCTCTATGTTACACGCTCTAAACACAGAGATCCGCTCTATGTTACACACTCTAAACACAGAGATCCACTCTATGTTACGCGCTCTACAGACAGAGCTCCGCTCTATGTTACACGCTCTACAGACAGAGATCCGCTCTATGTTACGCATTGTAGACATGGTACTTTATTATATGCAGTGTTTCCTCATGTCAGTGCAGATCTATGTAATCACAGCTTTATGTCTCCTAATTAGCAAAACTTTACATCCAACCATGTTAGTAAATATGATCACTGGTTAGTAAATATCATTGTTAGTAAATATGATCACTGGGTATTAAATATCACTGGTTAGTAAATATGATCGCTGGTTAGTAAATATGACAGCTGGTTAGTAAATATTACTGGTTAGTAAATATGATCGCTGGTTAGTAAATATGATCACTGGGTATTAAATATCACTGGTTAGTAAATATGATCGCTGGTTAGTAAATATGACAGCTGGTTAGTAAATATTACTGGTTAGTAAATAAGATAGCTGGTTAGTAACTATTACTGGTTAGTAAATATGATCGCTGGTTAGTAAATATCACTGGTTAGAAAATATGATCGCTGGTGAGTAACTATCACTGGTTAGTAAATATGATCGCTGGTTAGTAAATATTACTGGTTAGAAAATATGATCGCTGGTTAGTAAATATCACTGGTTAGTAAATATGATCGCTGCTTCGTAAATGTGATCGCTGGTTAGTAAATGTGATCGCTGGTTAGTAAATATCACTGGTTAGTAAATATGATCAGTGGGTATTAAATATTACTGGTTAGTAAATATGATCGCTGGTTAGTAAATATGATCACTGGGTATTAAATATTACTGGTTAGTAAATATGATCGCTGGTTAGTAAATATGACAGCTGGTTAGTAAATATTACTGGTTAGTGAATAAGATAGCTGGTTAGTAAATGTGATCGCTGGTTAGTAAATATTACTGGTTAATAAATATGATAGCTGGTCAGCAAATATGATCGCTGGTTAGTAACTATTACTGGTTAGTAAATATTATAGCTGGTTAGTACATATGATCGCTGGTTAGTAAATATTACTGGTTAGAAAATATGATAGCTGGTTAGTAAATATCACTGGTTAGTAAAGATAGCTGGTTAGTACATAAGATAGCTGGTTAGTAAACATTACTCGTTAGAAAATATGATTGCTGGTTAGTAAATGTAACTGGTTAGTAAATTTGATTGCTGGTTAGTAAATATCACTGGTTAATAAAAAAGATAGCTGGTTAGTAAATATCACTGGTTAGTAAATATGATAGCTGGTTAGTAAATATCACTGTTTAGTAAATATGATAGCTGGTTAGTAAATATGATAGCTGGTTAGCAAATATGATCGCTGGTTAGTAACTATTACTGGTTAGTAAATATTATAGCTGGTTAGTACATATGATCGCTGGTTAGTAAATATTACTGGTTAGAAAATATGATAGCTGGTTAGTAAATATCACTGGTTAGTAAATAAGATAGCTGGTTAGTAAATATGATAGCTGGTTAGTAAATATGATCGCTGGTTAGTAAACATTACTGGTTAGAAAATATGATCTCTGGTTAGTAAATATTACTGGTTAGTAAATATTACTGGTTAGCAAATAAGATAGCTGGTTAGTAAATATCACTGGTTAGTAAATATGATCGCTGGTTAGTAAATATCACTGTTTAGTAAATATGATAGCTGGTTAGTAAATATCACTGTTTAGTAAATATGATAGCTGGTTAGTAAATATTACTGGTTAGTAAATATGATCGCTGGTTAGTAAATATGATCGCTGAATAGTAACTATTACTGGTTAGTAAATATTACTGGTTAGTAAATATGATAGCTGGTTAGTAAATATTTCTGGTTAGTAAATATGATAGCTGGTTAGTAAATATGATCGCTGGTTAGTAACTATTACTGGTTAGTAAATATGATAGCTGGTTAGTAAATATCACTGGTTAGTAAATAAGATAGCTGGTTAGTAAATATGATCGCTGGTTAGTAAATATGATCGCTGGTTAGTGAACATTACTGGTTAGAAAATATGATCGCTGGTTAGTAAATATTACTGGTTAGTAAATATGATCGCTGGTTAGTAAATATGATCGCTGGATAGTAAATATTACTGGTTAGAAAATATGATCGCTGGTTAGTAAATATTACTGTTAGAAAATATGATCGCTGGTTAGTAAATATTACTGGTTAGTAAATATGATAGCTGGTTAGTAAATATGATCGCTGGTTAGTAAATATTACTGGTTAGTGAATATGATAGCTGGTTAGTAAATATGACAGCTGGTTAGTAAATATTTCTGGTTAGTAAATATGACAGCTTGTTAGTAAATATCATCGCTGGTTAGTAAATATTACTGGTCAGTAAATATGATAGCTGGTTAGTAAATATTACTGGTTAGTGAATATGATAGCTGGTTAGTAAATATGATCACTGGTTAGTAAATATTACTGGTTAGAAAATATGATAGCTGGTTAGTAAATATCACTGGTTAGTAAATATGATAGCTGGTTAGTAAATATGATCACTGGTTAGTAAATATGATCGCTGGTTAGTAAATATTACTGGTTAGTAAATATGATCGCTGGTTAGTAAATATAGCTGGTTAGTAAATATGATCGCTGGTTAGTAACTATTACTGGTTAGTGAATATGATCGCTGGTTAATAAATATCACTGGTTAGAAAATATGATCGCTGGTGAGTAACTATCACTGGTTAGTAAATATGATCGCTGGTTAGTAAATATTACTGGTTAGAAAATATGATCGCTGCTTCGTAAATGTGATCGCTGGTTAGTAAATGTTATCGCTGGTTAGTAAATATCACTGGTTAGTAAATATGATCACAGGATATTAAATATCACTGGTTAGTAAATATGATCGCTGGTTAGTAAATATGACAGCTGGTTAGTAAATATGATCACTGGGTATTAAATATCACTGGTTAGTAAATATGATCGCTGGTTAGTAAATATGACAGCTGGTTAGTAAATATTACTGGTTAGTAAATAAGATAGCTGGTTAGTAACTATTACTGGTTAGTAAATATGATCGCTGGTTAGTAAATATCACTGGTTAGAAAATATGATCGCTGGTGAGTAACTATCACTGGTTAGAAAATATGATCGCTGGTTAGTAAATATCACTGGTTAGTAAATATGATCGCTGCTTCGTAAATGTGATCGCTGGTTAGTAAATGTGATCGCTGGTTAGTAAATATTACTGGTTAGTAAATATGATCACTGGGTATTAAATATTACTGGTTAGTAAATATGATCGCTGGTTAGTAAATATGACAGCTGGTTAGTAAATATTACTGGTTAGTAAATAAGATAGCTGGTTAGTAAATGTGATCACTGGTAAGTAAATATGATCGCTGGTTAGTTAATATTACTGGTTAGAAAATATGATCGCTGGTTAGTAAATATCACTGGTTAGTAAATATGATCGCTGCGTCGTAAATGTGATCGCTGGTTAGTAAATGTGATCGCTGGTTAGTAAATATCACTGGTTAGTAAATATGATCACTGGGTATTAAATATCACTGGTTAGTAAATATGATCGCTGGTTAGTAAATATGACAGCTGGTTAGTAAATATTACTGGTTAATAAATATGATCGCTGGTTAGTAAATATGATCGCTGGTTAGTAAATATCACTGGTTAGTAAATATGATCACTGGGTATTAAATATCACTGGTTAGTAAATATGATCGCTGGTTAGTAAATATGACAGCTGGTTAGTAAATATTACTGGTTAGTAAATATGATCGCTGGTTAGTAAATATTACTGGTTAGAAAATATGATCGCTGGTGAGTAAATATTACTGGTTAGTAAATATCACTGGTTAGTAAATATGGCCGCTGGTTAGTAAATATCACTGGTTAGTAAATATGATCGCTGGTTAGTAACTATTACTGGTTAGTAATTATGATAGCTGGTTAGTTAATATGATCGCTGGTTAGTAAATATTACTGGTTAATAAATATGATAGCTGGTCAGCAAATATGATCGCTGGTTAGTAACTATTACTGGTTAGAAAATATGATAGCTGGTTAGTAAATATCACTGGTTAGTAAGGATAGCTGGTTAGTAAATAAGATAGCTGGTTAGTAAACATTACTGGTTAGAAAATATGATCTCTGGTTAGTAAATATTACTGGTTAGTAAATTTGATTGCTGGTTAGTAAATATCACTGGTTAGTAAATAAGAGCTGGTTAGTAAATATTACTGGTTAGAAAATATGATAGCTGGTTAGTAAATATCACTGGTTAGTAAATAAGATAGCTGGTTAGTAAATATGATAGCTGGTTAGAAAATATGATCGCTGGTTAGTAAACATTACTGGTTAGAAAATATGATCTCTGGTTAGTAAATTTGATTGCTGGTTAGTAAATATCACTGGTTAGTAAATATGATCGCTGGTTAGTAACTATTACTGGTTAGTAATTATGATAGCTGGTTAGTTAATATGATCGCTGGTTAGTAAATATGATCGCTGAATAGTAACTATTACTGGTTAGTAAATATTACTGGTTAGTAAATATGATAGCTGGTTAGTAAATATTACTGGTTAGAAAATATGATCGCTGCTTCGTAAATGTGATCGCTGGTTAGTAAATGTGATCGCTGGTTAGTAAATATCACTGGTTAGTAGATATGATCACTGGGTATTAAATATCACTGGTTAGTAAATATGATCGCTGGTTAGTAAATATGACAGCTGGTTAGTAAATATGATCACTGGGTATTAAATATCACTGGTTAGTAAATATGATCGCTGGTTGGTAAATATGACAGCTGGTTAGTAAATATTACTGGTTAGTAAATAAGATAGCTGGTTAGTAACTATCACTGGTTAGTAAATATGATCGCTGGTTAGTAAATATTACTGGTTAGAAAATATGATCGCTGGTTAGTAAATATTACTGGTTAGTAAATATCACTGGTTAGTAAATATGATCGCTGCTTCGCAAATGTGATCGCTGGTTAGTAAATATCACTGGTTAGTAAATATGATCGCTGGTTAGTAACTATTACTGGTTAGTAAATATGATCACTGGGTATTAAAAATTACTGGTTAGTAAATATGATCGCTGGTTAGTAAATATGACAGCTGGTTAGTAAATATTACTGGTTAGTAAATAAGATAGCTGGTTAGTAAATGTGATCACTGGTTAGTAAATATGATCGCTGGTTAGTAAATATTACTGGTTAGAAAATATGATCGCTGGTTAGTAAATATCACTGGTTAGTAAATATGATCGCTGCGTCGTAAATGTGATCGCTGGTTAGTAAATGTGATCGCTGGTTAGTAAATATCACTGGTTAGTGAATATGATCGCTGGTTAGTAAATATGACAGCTGGTTAGTAAATATTACTGGTTAGTAAATATGATCGCTGGTTAGTAAATATGATAGCTGGTTAGTAAATATCACTGGTTAGTAAATATGATCGCTGGTTAGTAACTATTACTGGTTAGTAATTATGATCGCTGGTTAGTAAATATGATCGCTGGTTAGTAAATATTACTGGTTAATAAATATGATAGCTGGTCAGCAAATATGATCGCTGGTTAGTAACTATTACTGGTTAGTAAATATTATAGCTGGTTAGTACATATGATCGCTGGTTAGTAAATATTACTGGTTAGAAAATATGATAGCTGGTTAGTAAATATCACTGGTTAGTAAAGATAGCTGGTTAGTAAATAAGATAGCTGGTTAGTAAACATTACTGGTTAGAAAATATGATCTCTGGTTAGTAAATATTACTGGTTAGTAAATATTACTGGTTAGTAAATTTGATTGCTGGTTAGTAAATATCACTGGTTAGTAAATAAGATAGCTGGTTAGTAAATATCACTGGTTAGTAAATATGATAGCTGGTTAGTAAATATCACTGTTTAGTAAATATGATAGCTGGTTAGTAAATATGATAGCTGGTTAGCAAATATGATCGCTGGTTAGTAACTATCACTGGTTAGTAAATATGATCGCTGGTTAGTAAATATTACTGGTTAGAAAATATGATAGCTGGTTAGTAAATATCACTGGTTAGTAAATAAGATAGCTGGTTAGTCAATATGATAGCTGGTTAGTAAATATGATCGCTGGTTAGTAAACATTACTGGTTAGAAAATATGATCTCTGGTTAGTAAATATTACTGGTTAGTAAATATTACTGGTTAGTAAATTTGATTGCTGGTTAGTAAATATCACTGGTTAGTAAATGAGATAGCTGGTTAGTAAATATCACTGTTTAGTAAATATGATAGCTGGTTAGTAAATATTACTGGTTAGTAAATATGATCGCTGGTTAGTAAATATGATCGCTGAATAGTAACTATTACTGGTTAGTAAATATTACTGGTTAGTAAATATGATAGCTGGTTAGTAAATATTTCTGGTTAGTAAATATGATAGCTGGTTAGTAAATATGATCGCTGGATAGTAAATATTACAGGTTAGAAAATATGATCGCTGGTTAGTAAATATTACTGGTTAGAAAATATGATCGCTGGTTAGTAAATATTACTGGTTAGTAAATATGATCGCTGGTTAGTAAATATGATCGCTGGTTAGTAAATATTACTGGTCAGAAAATATGATCGCTGGTGAGTAAATATTACTGGTTAGTAAATATCACTGGTTAGTAAATATGATCACTGGTTATTAAATATCACTGGTTAGTAAATATGATCGCTGGTTAGTAAATATGATCGCTGGTTAGTAACTATTACTGGTTAATAAATATAGCTGGTTAGTAAATATGATCGCTGGTTAGTAAATATTACTGGTTAGTAAATAAGATAGCTGGTTAGAAAATATGATTGCTGGTTAGTAAATATGATTGCTGTTTAGTAAATATTACTGATTAGTAAATACGATCGCTGGTTAGTAAATATTATTGGTTAGTAAATATGATCGCTGGTTAGTAAATATGATAGCTGGTTAGTAAATATTACTTGTTAGTAAATATGATCGCTGGTTAGTAAATATCGCTGGTTAGTAAATGTGATCGCTGGTTAGTAAATGTGATCGCTGGTTAGTAAATATGATTGCTGGTTAGTAAATGTGATCGCTGGTTAGTAAATATGATCGCTGGTTAATAAATATGATCGCTGGTTAGTAAATGTGATCGCTGGTTAGTAAATGTGATCGCTGGTTAGTAAATATCACTGGTTAGTAAATGTGATCGCTGGCTAGTAAATGTGATCGCTGGTTAGTAAATGCGATCGCTGGTTAGTAAATATGATTGCTGGTTAGTAAATGTGATCGCTGGTTAGTAAATATGATCGCTGGTTAATAAATATGATCGCTGGTTAGTAAATGTGATCGCTGGTTAGTAAATATCATTGGTTAGTAAATATGATTGCTTGTTAGTAAATGTGATTGCTAGTTAGTAAATATGATAGCTGGTTAATAAATATGATCACTGGTTAGTAAATGTGATTGCTGGTTAATAATCACTGGTTAGTAAATATGATCGCTAGTTAGTAAATGTGATCGCTGGCTAGTAAATATGATTGCTGGTTAGTAAATGTGATCGCTGGTTAGTAAATATGATCGCTGGTTAATAAATATGATCGCTGGTTAGTAAATATGATCGCTGGTTAGTAAATATTACTGGTTAATAAATATGATAGCTGGTCAGCAAATATGATCGCTGGTTAGTAACTATTACTGGTTAATAAATATTATAGCTGGTTAGTACATATGATCGCTGGTTAGTAAATATTACTGGTTAGAAAATATGATAGCTGGTTAGTAAATATCACTGGTTAGTAAAGATAGCTGGTTAGTAAATATGATAGCTGGTTAGTAAACATTACTGGTTAGTAAATATGATAGCTGGTTAGTAAATATGATCGCTGGTTAGTAAATATTACTGGTTAGTGAATATGATAGCTGGTTAGTAAATATGACAGCTGGTTAGTAAATATTTCTGGTTAGTAAATATGACAGCTTGTTAGTAAATATCATCGCTGGTTAGTAAATATTACTGGTCAGTAAATATGATAGCTGGTTAGTAAATATTACTGGTTAGTGAATATGATAGCTGGTTAGTGAATATGATCACTGGTTAGTAAATATTACTGGTTAGAAAATATGATAGCTGGTTAGTAAATATCACTGGTTAGTAAATATGATAGCTGGTTAGTAAATATGATCACTGGTTAGTAAATATGATCGCTGGTTAGTAAATATTACTGGTTAGTAAATATGATCGCTGGTTAGTAAATATAGCTGGTTAGTAAATATGATCGCTGGTTAGTAACTATTACTGGTTAGTGAATATGATCGCTGGTTAGTAAATGTCACTGGTTAGAAAATATGATCGCTGGTGAGTAACTATCACTGGTTAGTAAATATGATCGCTGGTTAGTAAATATTACTGGTTAGAAAATATGATCGCTGCTTCGTAAATGTGATCGCTGGTTAGTAAATGTTATCGCTGGTTAGTAAATATCACTGGTTAGTAAATATGATCACAGGATATTAAATATCACTGGTTAGTAAATATGATCGCTGGTTAGTAAATATGACAGCTGGTTAGTAAATATGATCACTGGGTATTAAATATCACTGGTTAGTAAATATGATCGCTGGTTAGTAAATATGACAGCTGGTTAGTAAATATTACTGGTTAGTAAATAAGATAGCTGGTTAGTAACTATTACTGGTTAGTAAATATGATCGCTGGTTAGTAAATATCACTGGTTAGAAAATATGATCGCTGGTGAGTAACTATCACTGGTTAGAAAATATGATCGCTGGTTAGTAAATATCACTGGTTAGTAAATATGATCACTGGGTATTAAATATTACTGGTTAGTAAATATGATCGCTGGTTAGTAAATATGACAGCTGGTTAGTAAATATTACTGGTTAGTAAATAAGATAGCTGGTTAGTAAATGTGATCACTGGTAAGTAAATATGATCGCTGGTTAGTTAATATTACTGGTTAGAAAATATGATCGCTGGTTAGTAAATATCACTGGTTAGTAAATATGATCGCTGCGTCGTAAATGTGATCGCTGGTTAGTAAATGTGATCGCTGGTTAGTAAATATCACTGGTTAGTAAATATGATCACTGGGTATTAAATATCACTGGTTAGTAAATATGATCGCTGGTTAGTAAATATGACAGCTGGTTAGTAAATATTACTGGTTAATAAATATGATCGCTGGTTAGTAAATATGATCGCTGGTTAGTAAATATCACTGGTTAGTAAATATGATCACTGGGTATTAAATATCACTGGTTAGTAAATATGATCGCTGGTTAGTAAATATGACAGCTGGTTAGTAAATATTACTGGTTAGTAAATATGATCGCTGGTTAGTAAATATGATCGCTGGTTAGTAAATATTACTGGTTAGAAAATATGATCGCTGGTGAGTAAATATTACTGGTTAGTAAATATCACTGGTTAGTAAATATGGCCGCTGGTTAGTAAATATCACTGGTTAGTAAATATGATCGCTGGTTAGTAACTATTACTGGTTAGTAATTATGATAGCTGGTTAGTTAATATGATCGCTGGTTAGTAAATATTACTGGTTAATAAATATGATAGCTGGTCAGCAAATATGATCGCTGGTTAGTAACTATTACTGGTTAGAAAATATGATAGCTGGTTAGTAAATATCACTGGTTAGTAAGGATAGCTGGTTAGTAAATAAGATAGCTGGTTAGTAAACATTACTGGTTAGAAAATATGATCTCTGGTTAGTAAATATTACTGGTTAGTAAATTTGATTGCTGGTTAGTAAATATCACTGGTTAGTAAATAAGAGCTGGTTAGTAAATATTACTGGTTAGAAAATATGATAGCTGGTTAGTAAATATCACTGGTTAGTAAATAAGATAGCTGGTTAGTAAATATGATAGCTGGTTAGAAAATATGATCGCTGGTTAGTAAACATTACTGGTTAGAAAATATGATCTCTGGTTAGTAAATTTGATTGCTGGTTAGTAAATATCACTGGTTAGTAAATATGATCGCTGGTTAGTAACTATTACTGGTTAGTAATTATGATAGCTGGTTAGTTAATATGATCGCTGGTTAGTAAATATGATCGCTGAATAGTAACTATTACTGGTTAGTAAATATTACTGGTTAGTAAATATGATAGCTGGTTAGTAAATATTACTGGTTAGAAAATATGATCGCTGCTTCGTAAATGTGATCGCTGGTTAGTAAATGTGATCGCTGGTTAGTAAATATCACTGGTTAGTAGATATGATCACTGGGTATTAAATATCACTGGTTAGTAAATATGATCGCTGGTTAGTAAATATGACAGCTGGTTAGTAAATATGATCACTGGGTATTAAATATCACTGGTTAGTAAATATGATCGCTGGTTGGTAAATATGACAGCTGGTTAGTAAATATTACTGGTTAGTAAATAAGATAGCTGGTTAGTAACAATCACTGGTTAGTAAATATGATCGCTGGTTAGTAAATATTACTGGTTAGAAAATATGATCGCTGGTTAGTAAATATTACTGGTTAGTAAATATCACTGGTTAGTAAATATGATCGCTGCTTCGCAAATGTGATCGCTGGTTAGTAAATATCACTGGTTAGTAAATATGATCGCTGGTTAGTAACTATTACTGGTTAGTAAATATGATCACTGGGTATTAAAAATTACTGGTTAGTAAATATGATCGCTGGTTAGTAAATATGACAGCTGGTTAGTAAATATTACTGATTAGTAAATGAGATAGCTGGTTAGTAAATGTGATCACTGGTTAGTAAATATGATCGCTGGTTAGTAAATATTACTGGTTAGAAAATATGATCGCTGGTTAGTAAATATCACTGGTTAGTAAATATGATCGCTGCGTCGTAAATGTGATCGCTGGTTAGTAAATGTGATCGCTGGTTAGTAAATATCACTGGTTAGTAAATATGATCACTGGGTATTAAATATCACTGGTTAGTGAATATGATCGCTGGTTAGTAAATATGACAGCTGGTTAGTAAATATTACTGGTTAGTAAATATGATCGCTGGTTAGTAAATATGATAGCTGGTTAGTAAATATCACTGGTTAGTAAATATGATCGCTGGTTAGTAACTATTACTGGTTAGTAATTATGATCGCTGGTTAGTAAATATGATCGCTGGTTAGTAAATATTACTGGTTAATAAATATGATAGCTGGTCAGCAAATATGATCGCTGGTTAGTAACTATTACTGGTTAGTAAATATTATAGCTGGTTAGTACATATGATCGCTGGTTAGTAAATATTACTGGTTAGAAAATATGATAGCTGGTTAGTAAATATCACTGGTTAGTAAAGATAGCTGGTTAGTAAATAAGATAGCTGGTTAGTAAACATTACTGGTTAGAAAATATGATCTCTGGTTAGTAAATATTACTGGTTAGTAAATATTACTGGTTAGTAAATTTGATTGCTGGTTAGTAAATATCACTGGTTAGTAAATAAGATAGCTGGTTAGTAAATATCACTGGTTAGTAAATATGATAGCTGGTTAGTAAATATCACTGTTTAGTAAATATGATAGCTGGTTAGCAAATATGATCGCTGGTTAGTAACTATCACTGGTTAGTAAATATGATCGCTGGTTAGTAAATATTACTGGTTAGAAAATATGATAGCTGGTTAGTAAATATCACTGGTTAGTAAATAAGATAGCTGGTTAGTCAATATGATAGCTGGTTAGTAAATATGATCGCTGGTTAGTAAACATTACTGGTTAGAAAATATGATCTCTGGTTAGTAAATATTACTGGTTAGTAAATATTACTGGTTAGTAAATTTGATTGCTGGTTAGTAAATATCACTGGTTAGTAAATGAGATAGCTGGTTAGTAAATATCACTGTTTAGTAAATATGATAGCTGGTTAGTAAATATTACTGGTTAGTAAATATGATCGCTGGTTAGTAAATATGATCGCTGAATAGTAACTATTACTGGTTAGTAAATATTACTGGTTAGTAAATATGATAGCTGGTTAGTAAATATTTCTGGTTAGTAAATATGATAGCTGGTTAGTAAATATGATCGCTGGATAGTAAATATTACAGGTTAGAAAATATGATCGCTGGTTAGTAAATATTACTGGTTAGAAAATATGATCGCTGGTTAGTAAATATTACTGGTTAGTAAATATGATAGCTGGTTAGTAAATATGATCGCTGGTTAGTAAATATGATCGCTGGTTAGTAAATATTACTGGTCAGAAAATATGATCGCTGGTGAGTAAATATTACTGGTTAGTAAATATCACTGGTTAGTAAATATGATCACTGGTTATTAAATATCACTGGTTAGCAAATATGATCGCTGGTTAGTAAATATGATCGCTGGTTAGTAACTATTACTGGTTAATAAATATGATAGCTGGTTAGTAAATATTACTGGTTAGTAAATAAGATAGCTGGTTAGAAAATATGATTGCTGGTTAGTAAATATGATTGCTGTTTAGTAAATATTACTGATTAGTAAATACGATCACTGGTTAGTAAATATTATTGGTTAGTAAATATGATCGCTGGTTAGTAAATATGATAGCTGGTTAGTAAATATTACTTGTTAGTAAATATGATCGCTGGTTAGTAAATATCGCTGGTTAGTAAATGATCGCTGGTTAGTAAATGTGATCGCTGGTTAGTAAATATGATTGCTGGTTAGTAAATGTGATCGCTGGTTAGTAAATATGATCGCTGGTTAATAAATATGATCGCTGGTTAGTAAATGTGATCGCTGGTTAGTAAATATCATTGGTTAGTAAATATGATTGCTTGTTAGTAAATGTGATCGCTGGTTAGTAAATGTGATCGCTGGTTAATAAATATGATCGCTGGTTAGTAAATGTGATCGCTGGTTAGTAAATGTGATCGCTGGTTAGTAAATGTGATCGCTGGTTAGTAAATGTGATCGCTGGTTAGTAAATATGATTGCTGGTTAGTAAATGTGATCGCTGGTTAGTAAATATGATCGCTGGTTAGTAAATGTGATCGCTGGTTAGTAAATATCATTGGTTAGTAAATATGATTGCTTGTTAGTAAATGTGATTGCTAGTTAGTAAATATGATCGCTGGTTAATAAATATGATCACTGGTTAGTAAATGTGATTGCTGGTTATTAATAATCACTGGTTAGTAAATATGATCGCTAGTTAGTAAATGTGATCGCTGGTTAGTAAATATGATCGCTGGTTAATAAATATGATCGCTGGTTAGTAAATATGATCGCTGGTTAGTAAATATTACTGGTTAATAAATATGATAGCTGGTCAGCAAATATGATCGCTGGTTAGTAACTATTACTGGTTAGTAAATATTATAGCTGATTAGTACATATGATCACTGGTTAGTAAATATTACTGGTTAGAAAATATGATAGCTGGTTAGTAAATATCACTGTTTAGTAAATATGATAGCTGGTTAGTAACTATCACTGGTTAGTAAATATGATCGCTGGTTAGTAAATATTACTGGTTAGAAAATATGATAGCTGGTTAGTAAATATCACTGGTTAGTAAATAAGATAGCTGGTTAGTCAATATGATAGCTGGTTAGTAAATATGATGGCTGGTTAGTAAACATTACTGGTTAGAAAATATGATCTCTGGTTAGTAAATATTACTGGTTAGTAAATATTACTGGTTAGTAAATTTGATTGCTGGTTAGTAAATATCACTGGTTAGTAAATGAGATAGCTGGTTAGTAAATATCACTGTTTAGTAAATATGATAGCTGGTTAGTAAATATTACTGGTTAGTAAATATGATCGCTGGTTAGTAAATATGATCGCTGAATAGTAACTATTACTGGTTAGTAAATATTACTGGTTAGTAAATATGATAGCTGGTTAGTAAATATTTCTGGTTAGTAAATATGATAGCTGGTTAGTAAATATGATCGCTGGATAGTAAATATTACAGGTTAGAAAATATGATCGCTGGTTAGTAAATATTACTGGTTAGAAAATATGATCGCTGGTTAGTAAATATTACTGGTTAGTAAATATGATCGCTGGTTAGTAAATATGATCGCTGGTTAGTAAATGTTACTGGTCAGAAAATATGATCGCTGGTGAGTAAATATTACTGGTTAGTAAATATCACTGGTTAGTAAATATGATCACTGGTTATTAAATATCACTGGTTAGTAAATATGATCGCTGGTTAGTAAATATGATCGCTGGTTAGTAACTATTACTGGTTAATAAATATGATAGCTGGTTAGTAAATATGATCGCTGGTTAGTAAATATTACTGGTTAGTAAATAAGATAGCTGGTTAGAAAATATGATTGCTGGTTAGTAAATATGATTGCTGTTTAGTAAATATTACTGATTAGTAAATACGATCGCTGGTTAGTAAATATTATTGGTTAGTAAATATGATCGCTGGTTAGTAAATATGATAGCTGGTTAGTAAATATTACTTGTTAGTAAATATGATCGCTGGTTAGTAAATATCGCTGGTTAGTAAATGTGATCGCTGGTTAGTAAATATGATTGCTGGTTAGTAAATGTGATCGCTGGTTAGTAAATATGATCGCTGGTTAATAAATATGATCGCTGGTTAGTAAATGTGATCGCTGGTTAGTAAATGTGATCGCTGGTTAGTAAATATCACTGGTTAGTAAATGTGATCGCCGGCTAGTAAATGTGATCGCTGGTTAGTAAATGCGATCGCTGGTTAGTAAATATGATTGCTGGTTAGTAAATGTGATCGCTGGTTAGTAAATATGATCGCTGGTTAATAAATATGATCGCTGGTTAGTAAATGTGATCGCTGGTTAGTAAATATCATTGGTTAGTAAATATGATTGCTTGTTAGTAAATGTGATTGCTAGTTAGTAAATATGATCGCTGGTTAATAAATATGATCACTGGTTAGTAAATGTGATTGCTGGTTAATAATCACTGGTTAGTAAATATGATCGCTAGTTAGTAAATGTGATCGCTGGCTAGTAAATATGATTGCTGGTTAGTAAATGTGATCGCTGGTTAGTAAATATGATCGCTGGTTAATAAATATGATCGCTGGTTAGTAAATATGATCGCTGGTTAGTAAATATTACTGGTTAATAAATATGATAGCTGGTCAGCAAATATGATCGCTGGTTAGTAACTATTACTGGTTAGTAAATATTATAGCTGGTTAGTACATATGATCGCTGGTTAGTAAATATTACTGGTTAGAAAATATGATAGCTGGTTAGTAAATATCACTGGTTAGTAAAGATAGCTGGTTAGTAAATATGATAGCTGGTTAGTAAACATTACTGGTTAGAAAATATGATTGCTGGTTAGTAAATATAACTGGTTAGTAAATATTACTGGTTAGTAAATATTACTGGTTAGTAAATTTGATTGCTGGTTAGTAAATATCACTGGTTAGTAAATAAGATAGCTGGTTAGTAAATATCACTGGTTAGTAAATATGATAGCTGGTTAGTAAATATCACTGTTTAGTAAATATGATAGCTGGTTAGTAAATATGATAGCTGGTTAGCAAATATGATCGCTGGTTAGTAACTATCACTGGTTAGTAAATATGATCGCTGGTTAGTAAATATTACTGGTTAGAAAATATGATAGCTGGTTAGTAAATATCACTGGTTAGTAAATAAGATAGCTGGTTAGTCAATATGATAGCTGGTTAGTAAATATGATCGCTGGTTAGTAAACATTACTGGTTAGAAAATATGATCTCTGGTTAGTAAATATTACTGGTTAGTAAATATTACTGGTTAGTAAATTTGATTGCTGGTTAGTAAATATCACTGGTTAGTAAATGAGATAGCTGGTTAGTAAATATCACTGTTTAGTAAATATGATAGCTGGTTAGTAAATATTACTGGTTAGTAAATATGATCGCTGGTTAGTAAATATGATCGCTGAATAGTAACTATTACTGGTTAGTAAATATTACTGGTTAGTAAATATGATAGCTGGTTAGTAAATATTTCTGGTTAGTAAATATGATAGCTGGTTAGTAAATATGATCGCTGGATAGTAAATATTACAGGTTAGAAAATATGATCGCTGGTTAGTAAATATTACTGGTTAGAAAATATGATCGCTGGTTAGTAAATATTACTGGTTAGTAAATATGATCGCTGGTTAGTAAATATGATCGCTGGTTAGTAAATATTACTGGTCAGAAAATATGATCGCTGGTGAGTAAATATTACTGGTTAGTAAATATCACTGGTTAGTAAATATGATCACTGGTTATTAAATATCACTGGTTAGTAAATATGATCGCTGGTTAGTAAAAATGATCGCTGGTTAGTAACTATTACTGGTTAATAAATATGATAGCTGGTTAGTAAATATGATCGCTGGTTAGTAAATATTACTGGTTAGTAAATAAGATAGCTGGTTAGAAAATATGATTGCTGGTTAGTAAATATGATTGCTGTTTAGTAAATATTACTGATTAGTAAATACGATCGCTGGTTAGTAAATATTATTGGTTAGTAAATATGATCGCTGGTTAGTAAATATGATAGCTGGTTAGTAAATATTACTGGTTAGTAAATATGATCGCTGGTTAGTAAATATCGCTGGTTAGTAAATGTGATCGCTGGTTAGTAAATGTGATCGCTGGTTAGTAAATATGATTGCTGGTTAGTGAATGTGATCGCTGGTTAGTAAATATGATCGCTGGTTAGTAAATATGATCGCTGGTTAATAAATATGATCGCTGGTTAGTAAATGTGATCGCTGGTTAGTAAATATCATTGGTTAGTAAATATGATTGCTTGTTAGTAAATGTGATCGCTGGTTAGTAAATGTGATCGCTGGTTAGTAAATATGATCGCTGGTTAATAAATATGATCGCTGGTTAGTAAATGTGATCGCTGGTTAGTAAATATCACTGGTTAGTAAATGTGATCGCTGGTTAGTAAATGTGATCGCTGGTTAGTAAATATGATTGCTGGTTAGTAAATGTGATCGCTGGTTAGTAAATATGATCGCTGGTTAATAAATATGATCGCTGGTTAGTAAATATCATTGGTTAGTAAATATGATTGCTTGTTAGTAAATGTGATTGCTAGTTAGTAAATATGATCGCTGGTTAATAAATATGATCACTGGTTAGTAAATGTGATTGCTGGTTATTAATAATCACTGGTTAGTAAATATGATCGCTAGTTAGTAAATGTGATCGCTGGCTAGTAAATATGATTGCTGGTTAGTAAATGTGATCGCTGGTTAGTAAATATGATCGCTGGTTAATAAATATGATCGCTGGTTAGTAAATGTGATCGCTGGTTAGTAAATATCACTGGTTAGTAAATGTGATCGCTGGTTAGTAAATGTGATCGCTGGTTAGTAAATATGATTGCTGGTTAGTAAATATGATCGCTGGTTAGTAAATATGATCGCTGGTTAGTAAATGTGATCGCTGGTTAGTAAATATCATTGGTTAGTAAATATGATTGCTTGTTAGTAAATGTGATTGCTAGTTAGTAAATATGATCGCTGGTTAATAAATATGATCACTGGTTAGTAAATGTGATTGCTGGTTATTAATAATCACTGGTTAGTAAATATGATCGCTAGTTAGTAAATGTGATCGCTGGTTAGTAAATGTGATCGCTGGTTAGTAAATATGATCGCTGGTTAGTAAATATCATTGGTTAGTAAATATGATCGCTGGTTAGTAAATGTGATCGCTGGTTAGTAAATATGATCGCTGGTTAGTAAATGTGATCGCTGGTTAGTAAATATGATCGCTGGTTAGTAAATATCATTGGTTAGTAAATATGATCGCTGGTTAGTAAATATGATAGCTGGTTAGTAAATGTGATCGCTGGCTAGTAAATATGATTGCTGGTTAGTAAATGTGATCGCTGGTTAGTAAATATGATTGCTGGTTAGTAAATATGATCGCTGGTTAATAAATATGATCGCTGGTTAGTAAATGTGATTGCTGGTTAGTAAATGTGATCGCTGGTTATTAAATATCACTGGTTAGTAAATGTGATCGCTGGCTAGTAAATATGATTGCTGGTTAGTAAATGTGATCGCTGGTTAGTAAATATGATTGCTGGTTAGTAAATGTGATCGCTTGTTAGTAAATGTGATCGCTGGTTAATAAATATGATCGCTGGTTAGTAAATGTGATTGCTGGTTATTAAATATCACTGGTTAATAAATATGATTGCTGGTTAGTAAATATGATCGCTGGTTAATAAATATGATCGCTGGATAGTAAATATCATTGGTTAGTAAATGTGATCGCTTGTTAGTAAATGTGATCGCTGGTTAATAAATATGATCGCTGGTTAGTAAATGTGATTGCTGGTTATTAAATATCACTGGTTAATAAATATGATTGCTTGTTAGTAAATGTGATCGCTGGTGAGTAAATATGATCGCTGGTTAGTAAATGTGATTGCTGGTTATTAAATATCACTGGTTAATAAATATGATTGCTGGTTAGTAAATATGATCGCTGGATAGTAAATATCATTGGTTAGTAAATATGATTGCTTGTTAGTAAATGTGATCGCTGGTTAATAAATATGATCGCTGGTTAGTAAATGTGATTGCTGGTTATTAAATATCACTGGTTAATAAATATGATTGCTGGTTAGTAAATATGATCGCTGGTTAATAAATATGATCGCTGGATAGTAAATATCATTGGTTAGTAAATATGATTGCTTGTTAGTAAATGTGATCGCTGGTTAATAAATATGATCGCTGGTTAGTAAATGTGATTGCTGGTTATTAAATATCACTGGTTAATAAATATGATTGCTGGTTAGTAAATATGATCGCTGGATAGTAAATATCATTGGTTAGTAAATATGATTGCTTGTTAGTAAATGTGATCGCTGGTGAGTAAATATGAACCCCACATCGGCAACATGAAAGGAAATGTGTGGAATATTTACGGTGAGGTTGCATTCGGTGTGTTTTCCAAAAGTAAGTAAAAAATATGATATGATGTGAATGTGAACAGTTAGTTAATGGCTTTCTTTGCAGGTTTTTCACCAAACCACAGAAATGTGTCCAATGTTCTGCCTGGAAAGAAGACGACGTTGCCAGGTCTGGTGGAATCCAGCTAAAAACTCTCCGCTGATCTGACTCTCAGGTTGGGAAAAACTGCAAGGCGAGAAAAGACCTTGGTGTACCTCCTTTGTTTCCTTACAGGTGGAGCCGTTTCCAGGTTTATTTTCACTGTGTTGTTATTTAGATGGAACTTCGGCCACTTTTGGTTTTTACCAGTCTCTCTGGCGTCCCCTTGTCCTCTCTCCCTCTCTTTTTCCTTTTCCTGTCTTTCCCACCAACCCTCCTGTCCAGCATTAATATCTACATTCAGCAATAAAAAGAAAGAATTATATTTAAAATTTCAAAGGGCTTTATATCATAAAGCTCCAAGTCCGCTGACATGATGCTGGCCGGGACAGGTGCACAACGATGCTCAGTTTGTTGGGAACGTGTTGCATCCGGCCGGTCCGACCCAGCAGCTGAAAGGACGCCAGACCACCATTCTGCTGGACAGGATCAGAACTAAAACCCTCACCAGGAACTGGACTGAACTGAACTGGACTCTAGTTGTGGATCAGGACAACACGGATCCGTTTACCGAGGACCAGTGCAACACTTCTTGCAGGTGTGTCAAGCTCCGGTCCCTGAGGGCCTCGTTTGTGCAGGTTTTTGATGTCCCACTGCTCCAACACACCTGACTCAGATTAACGGGTCATCGTTCACTGGCAGATAGATTTATTTAATTAGACTCAGGTGTGTTGAAGCAGGAAACCATGGAAGTTCTGGACATCTGAACTATCAGTTTAGACCGGTCCAAAGCAGACCAGCCCAACCTGGAAAGATCCATCACATAACCGCCCAAGATGGACGAGTCCAACGTGGATCGGTTGGACGGATCGGTCCGTGTTGGACGAGTCCAACGTGGATCGGTTGGACGGATCGGTCCGTGTTGGACGAGTCCAACGTGGATCGGTTGGACGGATCGGTCCGTGTTGGACGAGTCCAACGTGGATCGGTTGGACGGATCGGTCCGTCTCGGTCCATCAGTACCTGTTTGTGTAACATCAGCGTGTCGATCTCAGACAGAACCCAGCCAACGCTGCCATCTCCTCCACAAACCAGGATCCGGAACGTGTCAAACTTCTGGAAGAGTCGCAGGCTGCACAGAGACAGGTGTGACGTCAGAGACAGGTGTGACTTTAAGAGACAGGTGTGACTTTAAGAGACAGGTGTGACGTCAGAGACAGGTGTGAATCAGAGACAGGTGTGAATCAGAGACAGGTGTGACTTTAAGAGACAGGTGTGACTTTAAGAGACAGGTGTGACGTCAGATACAGGTGTGACTTTAAGAGACAGGTGTGACTGTAAGAGACAGGTGTGACGTCAGATACAGGTGTGACGTCAGAGACAGGTGTGACTTTAAGAGACAGGTGTGACGTCAGAGACAGGTGTGAATCAGAGACAGGTGTGAATCAGAGACAGGTGTGACGTCAGAGACAGGTGTGACTTTAAGACAGGTGTGACTTTAAGAGACAGGTGTGACTTTAAGAGACAGGTGTGACGTCAGAGACAGGTGTGACGTCAGAGACAGGTGTGACGTCAGAGACAGGTGTGACTTTAAGAGACAGGTGTGACTTTAAGAGACAGGTGTGACGTCAGAGACAGGTGTGAATCAGAGACAGGTGTGACTTTAAGAGACAGGTGTGACGTCAGAGACAGGTGTGAATCAGAGACAGGTGTGACGTCAGAGACAGGTGTGACGTCAGAGACAGGTGTGACTTTAAGAGACAGGTGTGACGTCAGAGACAGGTGTGACGTCAGAGACAGGTGTGACGTCAGAGACAGGTGTGACTTTAAGAGACAGGTGTGACGTCAGAGACAGGTGTGACTTTAAGAGACAGGTGTGACGTCAGAGACAGGTGTGACTTTAAGAGACAGGTGTGACGTCAGAGACAGGTGTGACTTTAAGAGACAGGTGTGACGTCAGAGACAGGTGTGACGTCAGAGACAGGTGTGACGTCAGAGACAGGTGTGACTTTAAGAGACAGGTGTGAATCAGAGACAGGTGTGACGTCAGAGACAGGTGTGACGTCAGAGACAGGTGTGAATCAGAGACAGGTGTGACTTTAAGAGACAGGTGTGACTTTAAGAGACAGGTGTGACGTCAGAGACAGGTGTGACGTCAGAGACAGGTGTGACTTTAAGAGACAGGTGTGACTTTAAGAGACAGGTGTGACGTCAGAGACAGGTGTGACGTCAGAGACAGGTGTGAATCAGAGACAGGTGTGACGTCAGAGACAGGTGTGACGTCAGAGACAGGTGTGACTTTAAGAGACAGGTGTGACGTCAGAGACAGGTGTGACTTTAAGAGACAGGTGTGAATCAGAGACAGGTGTGACTTTAAGAGACAGGTGTGACGTCAGAGACAGGTGTGAATCAGAGACAGGTGTGACGTCAGAGACAGGTGTGACGTCAGAGACAGGTGTGACTTTAAGAGACAGGTGTGAATCAGAGACAGGTGTGACGTCAGAGACAGGTGTGACGTCAGAGACAGGTGTGACGTCAGAGACAGGTGTGAATCAGAGACAGGTGTGACGTCAGAGACAGGTGTGACTTTAAGAGACAGGTGTGACGTCAGAGACAGGTGTGACTTTAAGAGACAGGTGTGAATCAGAGACAGGTGTGACTTTAAGAGACAGGTGTGACGTCAGAGACAGGTGTGAATCAGAGACAGGTGTGACGTCAGAGACAGGTGTGAATCAGAGACAGGTGTGAATCAGAGACAGGTGTGACGTCAGAGACAGGTGTGAATCAGAGACAGGTGTGAATCAGAGACAGGTGTGACGTCAGAGACAGGTGTGACGTCAGAGACAGGTGTGACTTTAAGAGACAGGTGTGACGTCAGAGACAGGTGTGACGTCAGAGACAGGTGTGACTTTAAGAGACAGGTGTGACGTCAGAGACAGGTGTGACTTTAAGAGACAGGTGTGACTTTAAGAGACAGGTGTGAATCAGAGACAGGTGTGACGTCAGAGACAGGTGTGACGTCAGAGACAGGTGTGACGTCAGAGACAGGTGTGACGTCAGAGACAGGTGTGAATCAGAGACAGGTGTGACGTCAGAGACAGGTGTGACGTCAGAGACAGGTGTGAATCAGAGACAGGTGTGAATCAGAGACAGGTGTGACGTCAGAGACAGGTGTGACGTCAGAGACAGGTGTGACGTCAGAGACAGGTGTGAATCAGAGACAGGTGTGACGTCAGAGACAGGTGTGACGTCAGAGACAGGTGTGAATCAGAGACAGGTGTGAATCAGAGACAGGTGTGACGTCAGAGACAGGTGTGACGTCAGAGACAGGTGTGACGTCAGAGACAGGTGTGAATCAGAGACAGGTGTGACGTCAGAGACAGGTGTGACGTCAGAGACAGGTGTGAATCAGAGACAGGTGTGAATCAGAGACAGGTGTGAATCAGAGACAGGTGTGACGTCAGAGACAGGTGTGACGTCAGAGACAGGTGTGAATCAGAGACAGGTGTGACGTCAGAGACAGGTGTGACGTCAGAGACAGGTGTGAATCAGAGACAGGTGTGAATCAGAGACAGGTGTGACGTCAGAGACAGGTGTGAATCAGAGACAGGTGTGACGTCAGAGACAGGTGTGACGTCAGAGACAGGTGTGAATCAGAGACAGGTGTGACGTTAGCACAGTTCCAACCATCAGGTGTGTCTCAGTCAGGACTGGGCGTCTCACCCCAGGTGAGGACCTCCGTTCATCAGGTCAAACACCTGCGCTGGGTTCAGCAGCTGCTTGAAGCGCCGAAGGAACTTGACGCCCTGGTTGTCTCCACTTTTAGAGTTGACGAAGACCAGCAGAGGACTGGTGCAGGACGGGGGACAGGACGCCTTCCAGAAACCTGGACCCAGAAAACACAGCATGAGCTCAAAGCAAAAGCAGTCCTGGTCCAGTCTGGTGCGGTTCTGTCTGCACAACCGGTCCCTGAGGCTCTGGGTCTGGACCGGAGCGGGCTCTGCGTCTGGACCGGAGCGGGCTCTGCGTCTGGACCGGAGCGGGCTCTGCGTCTGGACCGGAGCGGGCTCTGCGTCTGGACCGGAGCGGGCTCTGCGTCTGGACCGGAGCGGGCTCTGCGTCTGGACCGGAGCGGGCTCTGGGTCTGGACCGGAGCGGGCTCTGCGTCTGGACCGGAGCGGGCTCTGCGTCTGGACCGGAGCGGGCTCTGGGTCTGGACCGGAGCGGGCTCTGGGTCTGGACCGGAGCGGGCTCTGCGTCTGGACCGGAGCGGGCTCTGCGTCTGGACCGGAGCGGGCTCTGGGTCTGGACCGGAGCGGGCTCTGCGTCTGGACCGGAGCGGGCTCTGCGTCTGGACCGGAGCGGGCTCTGCGTCTGGACCGGAGCGGGCTCTGCGTCTGGACCGGAGCGGGCTCTGCGTCTGGACCGGAGCGGGCTCTGGGTCTGGACCGGAGCGGGCTCTGCGTCTGGACCGGAGCGGGCTCTGGGTCTGGACCGGAGCGGGCTCTGCGTCTGGACCGGAGCGGGCTCTGCGTCTGGACCGGAGCGGGCTCTGGGTCTGGACCGGAGCGGGCTCTGGGTCTGGACCGGAGCGGGCTCTGCGTCTGGACCGGAGCGGGCTCTGCGTCTGGACCGGAGCGGGCTCTGCGTCTGGACCGGAGCGGGCTCTGGGTCTGGACCGGAGCGGGCTCTGGGTCTGGACCGGAGCGGGCTCTGCGTCTGGACCGGAGCGGGCTCTGGGTCTGGACCGGAGCGGGCTCTGGGTCTGGACCGGAGCGGGCTCTGCGTCTGGACCGGAGCGGGCTCTGCGTCTGGACCGGAGCGGGCTCTGGGTCTGGACCGGAGCGGGCTCTGGGTCTGGACCGGAGCGGGCTCTGCGTCTGGACCGGAGCGGGCTCTGCGTCTGGACCGGAGCGGGCTCCGGTACCGGTGAGTGGACCTTCCTTACCATCAGAATCGATGCTGTTTAGCGCCGTTGGAGGGATGACGGACACCTTGCACTGACCCAGAGGACATTTAGAGGACAGCTGGTCCTTACAGGCAGAGTGGACCTGCAGACAGAGGGACAGTCAGGACTCCACAGGTAACCCTGTGTGTGTGTGTGTGTGTGTGTGTGTCTGACCATGGCTTTACACCACAGACACCTCCAGTCCTGCAGTCGGAGGACGCTGCCGCACGTCTTATCGCAGACGAGACACTTGGCCGACACCGG
Organism: Telmatherina bonti; assembly: GCF_933228915.1. Taxonomy (NCBI): domain Eukaryota; kingdom Metazoa; phylum Chordata; class Actinopteri; order Atheriniformes; family Telmatherinidae; genus Telmatherina; species Telmatherina bonti. The sequence goes on along the minus strand of NC_136627.1, from coordinate 41,964,463 downwards.
GAGGTTCCCCTCCAGCCACTGATGAGGCATGGACACCTGGGGGTCAGAGGTAACAGGTCATCGGCACGTCATGAACGTCACATGCACATCCCATGCACGTCCCATGCACGTCCCATGCACGTCCCATGCGCGTCACATGCACATCACATGCACGCCACATGCACGTCACATGCACGTCACAGGCACGTCACATGCACGTCACATGCACGCCACATGCACGCCACATGCACGCCACATGCACATCACATGCACGCCACATGCACGTCACATGCACGCCACATGCACGCCACATGCACGTCACATGCACGCCACATGCACGCCACATGCACGCCACATGCACGTCACATGCACGCCACATGCACGCCACATGCACGTCACATGCACGTCACATGCACGCCACATGCACGTCACATGCACGCCACATGCACGCCACATGCACGTCACATGCACGTCACATGCACGCCACATGCACGCCACATGCACGTCACATGCACGTCACATGCACGTCACATGCATGTCTCATTTATTTTGGGTTCCTCACCCCGTCTTCGTCCTCAATGATGTCCTTCCCGATGGACGCCAGGGTCGTCCACTTGCAGTTGTTGGTGGCTCGGACCGCACAGCGCTTATGGGCCTTAAATTTACACACTGCAGTACACACACACCCACACACACATCAGTCTGCATGTTTATACCAGGCTCCTCCTGACTATGTATGAAAGAAAAGAAAAATGTTTCATTAATCCCCAAAGGGAAATATTATAGTATATAATAATAACTAGAGGAGGTCTTGTTCCGGAGGCTGATGGCTGCTGGCAGGAATGATCTTCTGGATCTTTCAGTCTTACATCGGACCTGAAGAAGCCTCTCACTGAACACACTTTGTTGTTTCATCACTGTGTTGTGGAGAGGGTGTGAAGAATCCTCCATCATCTTCATCAGCTTGTGCAGCATTCTTCTTTGGACAATCAGCTCCAGCGGCTCCAGAGTTACTCCAAGCACAGAAGCAGCTTTCTGGATCAGTTTGTTGATTCTCTTCAAGTCTCTGGTTCTGATGCTACTACCCCAGCAGATGCTGCAAAGCTGACTGCACTCTCCACAACAGACTTATAGAAGATATGCAACATCTTGGTGCAGACGTTAAACCATCTCAGCTTCCTTAAGAAGTACAGTCTGCTCTGACCTTTCTTGTAGATGTAGTCAGTGTTGCATTTCCAGTCCAGTTTGTTGTCCAGCTGAACTCCAAGATACTTGTATTCCTCCACCACCTCCACCTCCTCTCCCAGGATGGAAACAGTGCTTTGTTTATTCTTCTTCCTCCTGAAGTCCACAATCATCTCTTTTGTTTTGCTGCTATTTAATATGAGATGATTGTCACCGCACCATTTAACAAACTGACTGACCAGTTCTCTGTACTCTGCTTCTTGTCCATCCCTGATACACCCCACAACTGCAGAGTCATCAGAGTATTTCTGCAGATGACAGGACTCAGAGTTGTACTGGAAGTCTGAGGTGTACAGAGTGAAGAGGAATGGCCAGAGTACAGTTCCTTGTGGTGCACCAGTGCTGCTGACCTCCATCTCAGACACACAACCTTTCAGTCTCACAAACTGGGGTCTGTTTGTGAGGTAGTCATAGATCCAGGTGGTTGTGGAGGTATCCACCTGGAATTTATGGAGCTTCTCACATAACAAAGCAGGCTGAATGGTATTAAAAGCACTGAGAAATGAAAGAACATGACCCTCAGAGTGCTGCCTGAATGGTCCAGATGAGAGTGTGCTCTCTGGAGCAGGTATATGATGGCATCTTCAACCCCAAGTCCATTACGATATGCAAACTGGAATGGGTCCTGAAAGGTGTTTACTTGCTTGTAGAGGTGAGCCAGTAAGAGTCTCTCCAGGACTTTCATGATGTGAGATGTCAGGGCAACTGGTCTGTAGTCACTTGGTTCAGCTGGTTGGGTTTTTTTTAGGCACTGGAACAAGGCAGGAGGTTTTCCACAGCACTGGGACTCTATTTAGTCTCAGACTGGTGTTGAAAAGGTGCTGGAGAATCGGGCATAGTTGTTAGGATGTGCTGAAGCATCTCTGAGGAGCCGCTGGAACCCCGACGTCCAATCAGGAAGTCTCTCTGGATCAGCAGCACGATGCCTTCACTGACTGCTGCGTTCAACACATCGAAGGTCCTCTACTGCACACTGTGTGTGTGATGTGTGTGTGTGTGTGTGTGTGATGTGTGTGTGATGTGTGTGTGTGTGATGTGTGTGTGTGTGTGATGTGTGTGTGTGTGTGTGATGTGTGTGTGTGTGATGTGTGTGTGTGTGTGATGTGTGTGTGTGTGTGTGTGTGTGATGTGTGTACCTTCGCAGGACAGGCCGTGGGACGTGACCCCAGATAGCGCCTCCCTGCAGACGTTGCAGTAGGTGGGTCTGGCGTGGGAGCAGGCGTACCAGTTGTGCATCCCACTGAAGTGGTCCATGCTGTACTGGGTGGACTGGGAGACAGATGGACAGTCTGGTACTGGGAAGGAGCTGGGGGAACTGGTGGAACTGGGTCTGTTCATACCTCATAGTTCTGTCGGGTCTGGACGCTGCGCAGCGCGGCCATCCACTCCTCCATCTCCTTCCTGTTGTCGGCACAGAGGATGAGGCGTCTGCAGGGGGTGATCACCTGGAGGACAGGTAGACTCCGTCAGCACCACCAGAACCTGGAGGTCCACCACCAGGACCTGGAGGTCCACCACCAGGACCTGGAGGTCCACCACCAGAACCTGGAGGTCCACCACCAGAACCTGGAGGTCCACCACCAGGACCTGGAGGTCCACCACCAGAACCTGGAGGTCCACCACCAGGACCTGGAGGTCCACCACCAGGACCTGGAGGTCCACCACCAGGACCTGGAGGTCCACCACTAGAACATGGAGGTCCACCACTAGAACCTGGAGGTCCACCACCAGAACCTGGAGGTCCACCACCAGAACCTGGAGGTCCACCACCAGGACCTGGAGGTCCACCACCAGGACCTGGAGGTCCACCACCAGGACCTGGAGGTCCACCACTAGAACATGGAGGTCCACCACTAGAACCTGGAGGTCCACCACTAGAACCTGGAGGTCCACCACCAGAACCTGGAGGTCCACCACCAGGACCTGGAGGTCCACCACCAGAACCTGGAGGTCCACCACCAGGACCTGGAGGTCCACCACCAGGACCTGGAGGTCCACCACCAGAACCTGGAGGTCCACCACCAGGACCTGGAGGTCCACCACCAGGACCTGGAGGTCCACCACCAGGACCTGGAGGTCCACCACCAGAACCTGGAGGTCCACCACCAGGACCTGGAGGTCCACCACCAGAACCTGGAGGTCCACCACTAGAACATGGAGGTCCACCACCAGAACCTGGAGGTCCACCACCAGGACCTGGAGGTCCACCACCAGGACCTGGAGGTCCACCACTAGAACCTGGAGGTCCACCACCAGAACCTGGAGGTCCACCACCAGGACCTGGAGGTCCACCACTAGAACATGGAGGTCCACCACCAGAACCTGGAGGTCCACCACCAGGACCTGGAGGTCCACCACCAGAACCTGGAGGTCCACCACCAGGACCTGGAGGTCCACCACCAGAACCTGGAGGTCCACCACCAGGACCTGGAGGTCCACCACTAGAACCTGGAGGTCCACCACTAGAACATGGAGGTCCACCACCAGAACCTGGAGGTCCACCACTAGAACATGGAGGTCCACCACCAGAACCTGGAGGTCCACCACCAGGACCTGGAGGTCCACCACCAGAACCTGGAGGTCCACCACCAGGACCTGGAGGTCCACCACCAGAACCTGGAGGTCCACCACCAGGACCTGGAGGTCCACCACCAGAACCTGGAGGTCCACCACCAGGACCTGGAGGTCCACCACTAGAACCTGGAGGTCCACCACCAGAACCTGGAGGTCCACCACTAGAACATGGAGGTCCACCACTAGAACCTGGAGGTCCACCACCAGAACCTGGAGGTCCACCACCAGAACCTGGAGGTCCACCACCAGGACCTGGAGGTCCACCACCAGGACCTGGAGGTCCACCACCAGGACCTGGAGGTCCACCACCAGGACCTGGAGGTCCACCACTAGAACATGGAGGTCCACCACCAGGACCTGGAGGTCCACCACCAGAACCTGGAGGTCCACCACCAGGACCTGGAGGTCCACCACCAGAACCTGGAGGTCCACCACCAGGACCTGGAGGTCCACCACCAGAACCTGGAGGTCCACCACCAGGACCTGGAGGTCCACCACTAGAACATGGAGGTCCACCACCAGGACCTGGAGGTCCACCACCAGGACCTGGAGGTCCACCACCAGGACCTGGAGGTCCACCACTAGAACCTGGAGGTCCACCACCAGAACCTGGAGGTCCACCACCAGGACCTGGAGGTCCACCACTAGAACATGGAGGTCCACCACCAGGACCTGGAGGTCCACCACCAGGACCTGGAGGTCCACCACTAGAACATGGAGGTCCACCACCAGAACCTGGAGGTCCACCACTAGAACCTGGAGGTCCACCACCAGAACCTGGAGGTCCACCACCAGGACCTGGAGGTCCACCACCAGAACATGGAGGTTCACCACCAGAACCTGGAGGTCCACCACCAGAACCTGGAGGTCCACCACCAGGACCTGGAGGTCCACCACCAGGACCTGGAGCTCCACCACCAGGACCTGGAGGTCCACCACTAGAACATGGAGGTTCACCACCAGAACCTGGAGGTCCACCACTAGAACATGGAGGTTCACCACCAGAACCTGGAGGTCCACCACCAGGACCTGGAGGTCCACCACTAGAACATGGAGGTTCACCACCAGAACCTGGAGGTCCACCACTAGAACATGGAGGTCCACCACCAGAACCTGGAGGTCCACCACCAGAACCTGGAGGTCCACCACCAGAACCTGGAGGTCCACCACCAGGACCTGGAGGTCCACCACCAGGACCTGGAGGTCCACCACTAGAACATGGAGGTTCACCACCAGAACCTGGAGGTCCACCACTAGAACATGGAGGTTCACCACCAGAACCTGGAGGTCCACCACTAGAACATGGAGGTTCACCACCAGAACCTGGAGGTCCACCACCAGAACATGGAGGTCCACCACCAGGACCTGGAGGTCCACCACCAGAACATGGAGGTTCACCACCAGAACCTGGAGGTCCACCACTAGAACATGGAGGTTCACCACCAGAACCTGGAGGTCCACAAACTGAACCAGAACCAGATCCAGGTGGGCCACAACCAAAACCAGAACCAGAAGCAGAAGCAGACCCAGGAGGTTCACATCCAGAACCAGAACCAGGACCAAAACCAGAACCAGCCTAAGATCCACAACCAGAACCAAAACTAGAACTAGAACCAGAACCACATCCAGACTGAGGAGCCAGAAAAAAATGCAGCTCCAGAACCGGAACCAGATCCAGTACTGCAAGTCCAGACCCAGATCCAGTACCACAGATCCAGACCTAGATCCGGAACCACAGATCCAGAACCACAGATTTAGTACCCAGATCCAGACCCACAGATCCAGACCCTAAGATCCAGACCCACAGATCCAGACCCTCAGATTCAGACCCAGATCCAGAACCACAGATCCGGAACCACAGATCCAGACCCAGATCCAGAACCACAGATCCAGACCCAGATCCAGAACAGATCCAGAACCACAGATCCAGACCCAGATCCAGAACAGATCCAGAACCACAGATCCGGAACTACAGATCCAGACCCATCTACCAGACCAGGAGGGGATGAACTGATGGTCCAGCAGATCCATCATCTCAGCACCACTAGTGAATCCATCCCCTGATGGAAGTCGTCCCCCGGAGCTTCTGAGACAGCGACCAGCGGACGATCCTCTTACCGTGTGACTGAACGAGAAATCCTGATTCTGGAGAGTGCCGAGCCGGTTCTGGTCCTGGTCGAACATCTGATCTGCCTCTTTTCATTCGTCCCTCTCCGCGCCTACTTCCTGTCTGATGACACGCCGACATCCAACCGCGCACACTCCGAGCCGAGTCACACGTCCTGCCGCTATAAATACGCCATCACATGAAGTCTCCTGACTCGCCGCCTGTGGGGACGTCAGCTGGTCTGGTCCTGCTGGACCAGATCCACCGCTCAGTCCTGGTCCTGCTGGACCAGATCCACCGCTCAGTCCTGGTCCTGCTGGACCTGTCTGCTGCTTCTGCCAACCATCAGATTCTCCTCTCCACTCTCTGAGCTCGGCATCTCTGGATCTGTCCTCTCGTGGTCCACGTCCTACCTCTCAGGAAGATCCTTCAGAGTAGGTGAGGAGAAGTATCCAGATCACATGAAAACAGGGGAGCCTCAGGGATCGGTGCTCGGCCCTCTTCTCTTTCCACTATACACCTCCTCACTCGGTGCAGTTAGAAGCTCTCATGGCTTCTCCTACCACTGCTATGCAGATGACACTCAGCTTTTCCTCTCCTTCCCACCAGACGACACAACGTTTCACTGAGAATATCAGCTTGCCTTGCTGATATCTCTGCATGGATGAAGGATCGCCACCTTCAGCTCCATCTGTCCAAGACAGAGCTCATTGTCTGTCCAGCCGATCCTTCCTTACATCTGCAGATACGTGTGAAGCTCCACTCTATCACACTTGTTCCTGCTGAAGTTGAACAGCTCCTGTTCCCGACTCACCGTGAAACTGTTGTTGACGTTTTTGGTGCTGGACTCGGCCACACTGGCATCCGTCAGATCCACCTCGTCAAAGATGATGGACTGGGGACAGACAAGAAAACACGTCACACCTGCTGTCCTCCACCTGTACACCACCTGTCCTCCACCTAACCACCTGTACATCACCTAACCACCTGTACATTATCTGTCCACCTGTCCTCCACCTGTACACCACCTGTCCTCCACCTAACCACCTGTACATCACCTAACCACCTGTACATTATCTGTCCACCTGTCCTCCACCTGTACATTATCTGTCCACCTGTCCTCCACCTGTACATTATCTGTCCACCTGTCCTCCACCTGTACATTATCTGTCCACCTGTCCTCCACCTAACCACCTGTACATTATCTGTCCACCTGTCCTCCACCTGTACATTATCTGTCCACCTGTCCTCCACCTAACCACCTGTACATTATCTGTCTACCTGTCCTCCAACTGTACATTATCTGTCCACCTGTCCTCCACCTAACCACCTGTACATTATCTGTCTACCTGTCCTCCAACTGTACATTATCTGTCCACCTGTCCTCCACCTAACCACCTGTACATTATCTGTCCACCTGTCCTCCACCTAACCACCTGTACATTATCTGTCCACCTGTCCTCCACCTAACCACCTGTACATTATCTGTCTACCTGTCCTCCAACTGTACATTATCTGTCCACCTGTCCTCCACCTAACCACCTGTACATTATCTGTCCAGCTGTCCTCCACCTAACCACCTGTACATTATCTGTCCATCTGTCCTCCACCTAACCACCTGTACATTATCTGTCCACCTGTCCTCCACCTGTACATTATCTGTCCACCTGTCCTCCACCTGTACATTATCTGTCCACCTGTCCTCCACCTGTACATTATCGGTCCACCTGTCCTCCACCTGTACATTATCGGTCCACCTGTCCCCCACCTGTACATCACCTGTCCTCCACCTGTACATTATCGGTCCACCTGTCCCACACCTGTACATCACCTGTCCCCACCTGTACATCACCTGTCCCCCACCTGTACATTATCTGTCCACCTGTCCTCCACCTGTACATTATCTGTCCACCTGTCCTCCACCTGTACATCACCTGTCCCCCACCTGTACATCACCTGTCCCCCACCTGTACATTATCTGTCCACCTGTCCTCCCCCTGTACATCACCTTGCATGTCTGGGCGTAGTACAGCGTCCGTCCTCTCAGCTTGAAGTATCGTCTCTTCCAGCGCTGGAACGAGTTGGTCTGTTTCATCAGGTTTCCCTCCTTCAGCACCGTCTGCAGAAACACCACCAGACTCGGGTCAGACCTGGACTCAGGTCAGACCTGGAATCGGACTCGGGTCAGACCTGGACTCTGGTCAGAACTGTGACCGGACTCGGGTCAGACCTGGAATCAGGCTCGGGTCAGACCTGGAATCGGACTCGAGTCAGACCTGGAATCGAACTCGGGTCAGACCTGAAATCTGACTCGGGTCAGACCTGAAATCTGACTCGGGTCAGACCTGGACTCGGGTGAGACCTGGAATCGAACTCGGGTCAGACATGAAATCTGATTCGGGTCAGACCTGAAATCTGACTCGGGTCAGACCTGAAATCTGACTCGGGTCAGACCTGAAATCTGACTCGGGTCAGACCTGAAACCTGACTCGGGTCAGACCTGAAATCTGACTTGGGTCAGACCTGGACTCGGGTCAGACCTGAAATCTGACTTGGGTCAGACCTGGAATCGGACTCGGGTCAGACCTGGAATCGGGTCAGACCTGGAATCAGACTCGGGTCAGACCTGGACTCGAGTCAGACCTGGAACCGGACTCGGGTCAGACCTGGACTCGAGTCAGACCTGGAACCGGACTCGGGTCAGACCTGGACTCGGGTCAGACCTGGAATCGGACTCGAGTCGGACCTGGAATCGGACTCGAGTCGGACCTAGACTCGGATCAGACCTGGATTCGAATTCAGGGTCGGACCTGGACTCGGATCAGACCTGGATTCGAATTCAGGGTCGGACCTGGACTCGGATCAGACCTGGAATCGGACTCGGGTCAGACCTGAAATCTGACTTGGGTCAGACCTGGACTCGGGTCAGACCTGAAATCTGACTTGGGTCAGACCTGGACTCGGGTCAGACCTGGAATCGAACTCGGGTCAGACCTGAAATCTGACTCGGGTCATACCTGGAATCGGACTCGAGTCAGACCTGGACTCGGGTCAGACCTGGAATAGGACTCGAGTCAGACCTGGACTCGGGTCAGACCTGGAATCGAACTCGGGTCAGACCTGAAATCTGACTCAAGTCAGACCTAGACTCGGGTCGGACCTGAAATCGGACTCGGGTCAGACCTGGAATCGGACTCGGGTCAGACCTGGAATCGGGTCAGACCTGGAATCAGACTCGGGTCAGACCTGGACTCGAGTCAGACCTGGAACCGGACTCGGGTCAGACCTGGACTCGGGTCAGACCTGGAATCGGACTCGAGTCGGACCTGGAATCGGACTCGAGTCGGACCTGGACTCGGATCAGACCTGGATTCGAATTCAGGGTCGGACCTGGACTCGGATCAGACCTGGAATCGGACTCGGGTCAGACCTGAAATCTGACTTGGGTCAGACCTGGACTCGGGTCAGACCTGAAATCTGACTTGGGTCAGACCTGGACTCGGGTCAGACCTGGAATCGAACTCGGGTCAGACCTGAAATCTGACTCGGGTCATACCTGGAATCGGACTCGAGTCAGACCTGGACTCGGGTCAGACCTGGAATAGGACTCGAGTCAGACCTGGACTCAGGTCAGACCTGGAATAGGACTCGAGTCAGACCTGGAATAGGACTCGAGTCAGACCTGGACTCGGGTCAGACCTGGAATCGAACTCGGGTCAGACCTGAAATCTGACTCGGGTCATACCTGAAATCTGACTCGGGTCAGACCTGAAATCAGACTCGGGTCAGACGTACACTCGTGTCAGACCTGGAACCAGACTCAGGTCGGACCTGGAATCGGGTCAGACCTGGAATCAGGTCAGACCTGGAATCCGACTCAAGTCAGACCTAGACTCGGGTCGGACCTGAAATCGGACTCGGGTCAGACCTGGAATCGGACTCGGGTCAGACCTGGAATCGGACTCGGGTCAGACCTGGAATCGGGTCAGACCTGGAATCAGACTCGGGTCAGACCTG
>NC_136627.1:41798812-41946841 GCF_933228915.1 Telmatherina bonti | reverse complement strand
CCCGGACTGAGTCCGTCTACACGGTGGAAGTGAAGTATTTTCAGGTTGTTTATTTCCAGAATGGTTCTGGAACAAACTTCCTGCATGAGTTTCTGATGCTACATGTCGAACCGCCTCCCTGAGCTTCTCCTTTCCGGGAAGGCTGGAACCAGCTGGGCTCTGCGGGGAGCTAAGGCTCCAGACTCCGCTGGAAATCTGGTAGATTTAACGTTGCATCGATCTCTACTTAAAGGCGCGCGCAGCCTTTCAGATATTAAAAGTGATTAAATATGTGAAGGTATCAGCCTTCAGTTCGGCATCACTAAAACTTACCAGCAGCCCATATTAACATTTTAAAACCTCCCCTCCATGAAGCCCTGGAGGCGGTGTGCCGCCGTGGCCGGCGGGCAGGGGGGGGTGGGGGGATGGATGCGGGGAAAAGGAGCCAAAACTGAGGGAAAGATGGAGGATTCCTCACGTGGAAACGCCGGATGACTAAACTGAACACCTGGAGTCAGACAGCTAGGACGTCTGGCCTTTAGGATGCTCTGAATCCGCTCCACGAGCTGGGCAGCATGAAAGTGTGAAACTTAATCGGGAGTCCGGTGAACTTCTGAGCCGTGCAGAGTGAGCGGATCAGCCCGGGGCTGTGAGGGGCCCACCCCGCTGCTGACCACCGACGCTCCGCCGTAGATAACCCGAGTTATCATGGGAGCCTTACCTTACTGCGGATCTGCCCCGACGTGGAAACTTTCCGGATCAGTTTCTGCGGAGATCCGGGCTCCTGCTCCGGCTCGCTGTCCGATGACTCCTCAGGGCACCGAGCCGCCATGGCCTCCGATCCCCCGGCCTCCGCCATCCTCGCATCAGACCCCCTAGGAGGCGCAGAAGAAGAGGCGCCTCCACCGGCAGGCACCGCGTAGCGCAAGGGTGGAGAGAGGTGCGTGCTGCCCTCTGCAGGTGGAAATGGGACATTACAGCTACATGTCCCCACTACAGGACCTGGTCTACTGTAACCCACTACAGGACCTGGTCTACTGTCCCCACTACAGGACCTGGTCTACTGTAACCCACTACAGGACCTGGTCTACTGTCCCCACTACAGGACCTGGTCTACTGTAACCCACTACAGGACCTGGTCTACTGTCCCCACTACAGGACCTGGTCTACTGTCCCCACTACAGGACCTGGTCTACTGTAACCCACTACAGGACCTGGTCTACTGTCCCCACTACAGGACCTGGTCTACTGTCCCCACTACAGGACCTAGTCTACTGTCTCCACTACAGGACCTGGTAAACTGTCCCCACTACAGGACCTGGTCTACTGTCCCCACTACAGGACCTGGTCTACTGTACCCGTCCCCACTACAGGACCTGGTCTACTGTCACCACTACAGGACCTGGTCTACTGTCCCCACTAAAGGACCTGGTCTACTGTACCCGTCCCCACTACAGGACCTGGTCTACTGTCCCCACTAAAGGACCTGGTCTACTGTCCCCACTACAGGACCTGGTCAACTGTCCCCACTACAGGACCTGGTCTACTGTCCCCGCTACAGGACCTGGTCTACTGTCCCCACTACAGGACCTGGTCTACTGTAACCCACTACAGGACCTGGTCTACTGTCCCCACTACAGGACCTGGTCTACTGTAACCCACTACAGGACCTGGTCTACTGTCCCCACTACAGGACCTAGTCTACTGTCCCCACTACAGGACCTGGTCTACTGTCTCCACTACAGGACCTGGTCTACTGTCTCCACTACAGGACCTGGTCTACTGTCCCCACTACAGGACCTGGTCTACTGTCCCCACTACAAGACCTGGTCTACTGTCCCCGTCCCCACTAAAGGACCTGGTCTACTGTCTCCACTACAGGACCTGGTCTACTGTAACCCACTACAGGACCTGGTCTACTGTCCCCACTACAGGACCTGGTCTACTGTCCCCACTACAGGACCTAGTCTACTGTCTCCACTACAGGACCTGGTAAACTGTCCCCACTACAGGACCTGGTCTACTGTCCCCACTACAGGACCTGGTCTACTGTACCCGTCCCCACTACAGGACCTGGTCTACTGTCACCACTACAGGACCTGGTCTACTGTCCCCACTAAAGGACCTGGTCTACTGTACCCGTCCCCACTACAGGACCTGGTCTACTGTCCCCACTAAAGGACCTGGTCTACTGTCCCCACTACAGGACCTGGTCAACTGTCCCCACTACAGGACCTGGTCTACTGTCCCCGCTACAGGACCTGGTCTACTGTCCCCACTACAGGACCTGGTCTACTGTAACCCACTACAGGACCTGGTCTACTGTCCCCACTACAGGACCTGGTCTACTGTAACCCACTACAGGACCTGGTCTACTGTCCCCACTACAGGACCTAGTCTACTGTCCCCACTACAGGACCTGGTCTACTGTCTCCACTACAGGACCTGGTCTACTGTCTCCACTACAGGACCTGGTCTACTGTCCCCACTACAGGACCTGGTCTACTGTCCCCACTACAAGACCTGGTCTACTGTCCCCGTCCCCACTAAAGGACCTGGTCTACTGTCTCCACTACAGGACCTGGTCTACTGTCCCCACTACAGGACCTGGTCTACTGTAACCCACTACAGGACCTGGTCTACTGTCCCCACTACAGGACCTGGTCTACTGTCCCCAACACAGGACCTAGTCTACTGTCCCCACTACAGGACCTGGTCTACTGTCTCCACTACAGGACCTGGTCTACTGTCCCCACTACAGGACCTGGTCTACTGTAACCCACTACAGGACCTGGTCTACTGTCCCCACTACAGGACCTGGTCTACTGTCCCCACTACAGGACCTGGTCTACTGTCTCCACTACAGGACCTGGTCTACTGTCCCCACTACAGGACCTGGTCAACTGTCCCCACTACAGGACCTGGTCTACTGTCCCCACTAAAGGACCTGGTCTACTGTACCCGTCCCCACTACAGGACCTGGTCTACTGTCCCCACTAAAGGACCTGGTCTACTGTCCCCACTACAGGACCTGGTCAACTGTCCCCACTACAGGACCTGGTCTACTGTAACCCACTACAGGACCTGGTCTACTGTAACCCACTACAGGACCTGGTGTACTGTAACCCACTACAGGACCTGGTCTACTGTCTCCACTACAGGACCTGGTCTACTGTCCCCACTACAGGACCTGGTGTACTGTCCCCACTACAGGACCTGGTGTACTGTCCCCACTACAGGACCTGGTCTACTGTCCCCACTACAGGACCTGGTCTACTGTCTCCACTACAGGACCTGGTCTACTGTCCCCACTACAGGACCTGGTCTACTGTCCCCACTAACGGACCTGGTCTACTGTCCCCACTACAGGACCTGGTGTACTGTCCCCACTACAGGACCTGGTCTACTGTAACCAACTACAGGACCTGGTCTACTGTCCCCGCTACAGGACCTGGTCTACTGTCCCCACTACAGGACCTGGTCTACTGTCCCCACTACAGGACCTGGTCTACTGTCTCCACTACAGGACCTGGTCTACTGTCCCCACTACAGGACCTGGTCTACTGTCCCCACTACAGGACCTGGTCTACTGTAACCCACTACAGGACCTGGTCTACTGTCCCCACTACAGGACCTGGTCTACTGTAACCCACTACAGGACCTGGTCTACTGTCTCCACTACAGGACCTGGTCTACTGTCCCCACTACAGGACCTGGTCTACTGTCCCCACTACAGGACCTAGTCTACTGTCCCCACTACAGGACCTGGTCTACTGTCTCCACTACAGGACCTGGTCTACTGTCCCCACTACAGGACCTGGTCTACTGTCTCCACTACAGGACCTGGTCTACTGTCCCCACTACAGGACCTGGTCTACTGTCCCCACTACAAGACCTGGTCTACTGTCCCTGTCCCCACTAAAGGACCTGGTCTACTGTCCCCACTACAGGACCTGGTCAACTGTCCCCACTACAGGACCTGGTCTACTGTCCCCACTACAGGACGTGGTCTACTGTCCCTGTCCCCACTAAAGGACCTGGTCTACTGTCCCCACTACAGGACCTGGTCTACTGTCCCCACTACAGGACCTGGTCTACTGTCCCCACTACAGGACCTGGTCTACTGTACCCGTCCCCACTACAGGACCTGGTCTACTGTCCCCACTACAGGACGTGGTCTACTGTCCCTGTCCCCACTAAAGGACCTGGTCTACTGTCCCCACTACAGGACCTGGTCTACTGTCCCCACTACAGGACCTGATCTACTGTCCCTGTCCCCACTAAAGGACCTGGTCTACTGTCCCCACTACAGGACCTGGTCAACTGTCCCCACTACAGGACCTGGTCTACTGTCCCCACTACAGGACCTGGTCTACTGTAACCCACTACAGGACCTGGTCTACTGTCCCCAATACAGGACCTGGTCTACTGTCCCTGTCCCCACTAAAGGACCTGGTCTACTGTCCCCACTACAGGACCTGGTCTACTGTCCCCACTACAGGACGTGGTCTACTGTCCCCACTACAGGACCTGGTCTACTGTACCCGTCCCATCTACAGGACCTGGTCTACTGTCCCCTCTACAGGACCTGGTCTACTGTCCCCACTACAGGACCTGGTCTACTGTCTCCACTACAGGATCTGGTCTACTGTCCCCACTACAGAACCTGGTCTACTGTCCCCACTACAGGACCTGGTCTACTGTCCCCACTACAGGACCTGGTCTACTGTAACCAACTACAGGACCTGGTCTACTGTCCCCACTACAGGACCTGGTCTACTGTCCACACTGCAGGACCTGGTCTACTGTCCCCATCCACACTGCAGGACCTGGTCTACTGTCCCCACTACAGGACCTGGTCTACTGTCCCCACTACAGGACCTGGTCTACTGTCCCCACTACAGGACCTGGTCTACTGTAACCCACTACAGGACCTGGTCTACTGTACCCGTCCCCACTACAGGACCTGGTCTACTGTCCCCACTACAGGACCTGGTCTACTGTCCCCACTAAAGGACCTGGTCTACTGTCCCCACTACAGGACCTGGTCTACTGTCCCCACTACAGGACCCGGTCTACTGTCCCCACTACAGGACCCGGTCTACTGTCCCCACTACAGGACCTGGTCTACTGTCCCCACTACAGGACCTGGTCTACTGTCCCCACTAAAGGACCTGGTCTACTGTCCCCACTACAGGACCTGGTCAACTGTCTCCAGTACAGGACCTGGTCTACTGTAACCCACTACAGGACCTGGTCTACTGTCCCCACTACAGGACTTGGTGTACTGTAACCCACTACAGGACCTGGTCTACTGTCTCCACTACAGGACCTGGTCTACTGTCCCCACTACAGGACCTGGTCTACTGTCCCCACTAACGGACCTGGTCTACTGTCCCCACTACAGGACCTGGTCTACTGTCCCCACTACAGGACCTGGTCTACTGTAACCAACTACAGGACCTGGTCTACTGTCCCCGCTACAGGACCTGGTCTACTGTCCCCACTACAGGACCTGCTCTACTGTCCCCACTACAGGACCTGGTCTACTGTCTCCACTACAGGACCTGGTCTACTGTCCCCACTACAGGACCTGGTCTACTGTAACCCACTACAGGACCTGGTCTACTGTCCCCACTACAGGACCTGGTCTACTGTAACCCACTACAGGACCTGGTCTACTGTCTCCACTACAGGACCTGGTCTACTGTCCCCACTACAGGACCTGGTCTACTGTCCCCACTACAGGACCTAGTCTACTGTCCCCACTACAGGACCTGGTCTACTGTCTCCACTACAGGACCTGGTCTACTGTCCCCACTACAGGACCTGGTCTACTGTCTCCACTACAGGACCTGGTCTACTGTCCCCACTACAAGACCTGGTCTACTGTCCCTGTCCCCACTAAAGGACCTGGTCTACTGTCCCCACTACAGGACCTGGTCAACTGTCCCCACTACAGGACCTGGTCTACTGTCCCCACTACAGGACCTGGTCTACTGTCCCTGTCCCCACTAAAGGACCTGGTCTACTGTCCCCACTACAGGACCTGGTCTACTGTCCCCACTACAGGACCTGGTCTACTGTACCCGTCCCCACTACAGGACCTGGTCTACTGTCCCCACTACAGGACCTGGTCTACTGTCCCTGTCCCCACTAAAGGACCTGGTCTACTGTCCCCACTACAGGACCTGGTCTACTGTCCCCACTACAGGACCAGGTCTACTGTACCCGTCCCCACTACAGGACCTGGTCTACTGTCCCCACTACAGGACCTGGTCAACTGTCCCCACTACAGGACCTGGTCTACTGTCCCCACTACAGGACCTGGTCTACTGTAACCCACTACAGGACCTGGTCTACTGTCCCCACTACAGGACCTGGTCTACTGTCCCTGTCCCCACTAAAGGACCTGGTCTACTGTCCCCACTACAGGACCTGGTCTACTGTCCCCACTACAGGACGTGGTCTACTGTCCCCACTACAGGACCTGGTCTACTGTACCCGTCCCATCTACAGGACCTGGTCTACTGTCCCCACTACAGGACCTGGTCTACTGTCCCCACTACAGGACCTGGTCTACTGTCTCCACTACAGGATCTGGTCTACTGTCCCCACTACAGAACCTGGTCTACTGTCCCCACTACAGGACCTGGTCTACTGTCCCCACTACAGGACCTGGTCTACTGTACCCGTCCCATCTACAGGACCTGGTCTACTGTCCCCTCTACAGGACCTGGTCTACTGTCCCCACTACAGGACCTGGTCTACTGTCTCCACTACAGGATCTGGTCTACTGTCCCCACTACAGAACCTGGTCTACTGTCCCCACTACAGGACCTGGTCTACTGTCCCCACTACAGGACCTGGTCTACTGTAACCAACTACAGGACCTGGTCTACTGTCCCCACTACAGGACCTGGTCTACTGTCCACACTGCAGGACCTGGTCTACTGTCCCCATCCACACTGCAGGACCTGGTCTACTGTCCCCACTACAGGACCTGGTCTACTGTCTCCACTAAAGGACCTGGTCTACTGTCCCCACTACAGGACCTGGTCTACTGTCCCCACTAACGGACCTGGTCTACTGTCCCCACTACAGGACCTGGTCTACTGTCCCCACTACAGGACCTGGTCTACTGTAACCAACTACAGGACCTGGTCTACTGTCCCCGCTACAGGACCTGGTCTACTGTCCCCACTACAGGACCTGCTCTACTGTCCCCACTACAGGACCTGGTCTACTGTCTCCACTACAGGACCTGGTCTACTGTCCCCACTACAGGACCTGGTCTACTGTAACCCACTACAGGACCTGGTCTACTGTCCCCACTACAGGACCTGGTCTACTGTAACCCACTACAGGACCTGGTCTACTGTCTCCACTACAGGACCTGGTCTACTGTCCCCACTACAGGACCTGGTCTACTGTCCCCACTACAGGACCTAGTCTACTGTCCCCACTACAGGACCTGGTCTACTGTCTCCACTACAGGACCTGGTCTACTGTCTCCACTACAGGACCTGGTCTACTGTCCCCACTACAGGACCTGGTCTACTGTCCCCACTACAAGACCTGGTCTACTGTCCCTGTCCCCACTAAAGGACCTGGTCTACTGTCCCCTCTACAGGACCTGGTCTACTGTCCCCACTACAGGACCTGGTCTACTGTCTCCACTACAGGATCTGGTCTACTGTCCCCACTACAGAACCTGGTCTACTGTCCCCACTACAGGACCTGGTCTACTGTCCCCACTACAGGACCTGGTCTACTGTAACCAACTACAGGACCTGGTCTACTGTCCCCACTACAGGACCTGGTCTACTGTCCACACTGCAGGACCTGGTCTACTGTCCCCATCCACACTGCAGGACCTGGTCTACTGTCCCCACTACAGGACCTGGTCTACTGTCCCCACTACAGGACCTGGTCTACTGTCCCCACTACAGGACCTGGTCTACTGTCTCCACTACAGGACCTGGTCTACTGTCCCCACTACAGGACCTGGTCTACTGTCTCCTCTACAGGACCTGGTCTACTGTCCCCACTACAGGACCTGGTCTACTGTAACCCACTACAGGACCTGGTCTACTGTCCCCACTACAGGACCTGGTCTACTGTAACCCACTACAGGACCTGGTCTACTGTCTCCACTACAGGACCTGGTCTACTGTCCCCACTACAGGACCTGGTCTACTGTCCCCACTACAGGACCTGGTCTACTGTAACCCACTACAGGACCTGGTCTACTGTCCCCACTACAGGACCTGGTCTACTGTAACCCACTACAGGACCTGGTCTACTGTAACACACTACAGGACCTGGTCTACTGTCCCCACTACAGGACCTGGTCTACTGTCTCCACTACAGGACCTGGTCTACTGTCCCCACTACAGGACCTGGTCTACTGTCCCCACTACAGGACCTGGTCTACTGTCTCCACTGCAGGACCTGGTCTACTGTCCCCACTACAGGACCTGGTCTACTGTCCCCACTACAGGACCTGGTCTACTGTCTCCACTACAGGACCTGGTCTACTGTCCCCACTACAGGACCTGGTCTACTGTAACCCACTACAGGACCTGGTCTACTGTCCCCACTACAGGACCTGGTCTACTGTAACCCACTACAGGACCTGGTCTACTGTCCCCACTACAGGACCTGGTCTACTGTAACCCACTACAGGACCTGGTCTACTGTCCCCACTAACGGGACCTGGTCTACTGTCCCCACTACAGGACCTGGTCTACTGTCTCCACTACAGGACCTGGTCTACTGTCCCCACTACAGGACCTGGTCTACTGTCTCCACTACAGGACCTGGTCTACTGTCCCCACTACAGGACCTGGTCTACTGTCCCTGTCCCCACTAAAGGACCTGGTCTACTGTCCCCACTACAGGACCTGGTCAACTGTCCCCACTACAGGACCTGGTCTACTGTCCCCACTACAGGACCTGGTCTACTGTCCCTGTCCCCACTAAAGGACCTGGTCTACTGTCCCCACTACAGGACCTGGTCTACTGTCCCCACTAAAGGACCTGGTCAACTGTCCCCACTACAGGACCTGGTCTACTGTAACCCACTACAGGACCTGGTCTACTGTCCCCACTATAGGACCTGGTGTACTGTAACCCACTACAGGACCTGGTCTACTGTCTCCACTACAGGACCTGGTCTACTGTCCCCACTACAGGACCTGGTCTACTGTCCCCACTAACGGACCTGGTGTACTGTCCCCACTCCAGGACCTGGTCTACTGTCCCCACTACAGGACCTGGTCTACTGTCCCCACTACAGGACCTGGTCTACTGTCTCCACTACAGGACCTGGTCTACTGTCCCCACTACAGGACCTGGTCTACTGTCCCCACTACAGGACCTGGTCTACTGTAACCCACTACAGGACCTGGTCTACTGTCCCCACTACAGGACCTGGTCTACTGTAACCCACTACAGGACCTGGTCTACTGTCTCCACTACAGGACCTGGTCTACTGTCCCCACTACAGGACCTAGTCTACTGTCCCCACTACAGGACCTGGTCTACTGTCTCCACTACAGGACCTGGTCTACTGTCCCCACTACAGGACCTGGTCTACTGTCTCCACTACAGGACCTGGTCTACTGTCCCCACTACAGGACCTGGTCTACTGTAACCCACTACAGGACCTGGTCTACTGTCCCCACTACAGGACCTGGTCTACTGTAACCCACTACAGGACCTGGTCTACTGTCCCCACTAACGGGACCTGGTCTACTGTCCCCACTACAGGACCTGGTCTACTGTCTCCACTACAGGACCTGGTCTACTGTCCCCACTACAGGACCTGGTCTACTGTCTCCACTGCAGGACCTGGTCTACTGTCCCCACTACAGGACCTGGTCTACTGTCTCCACTACAGGACCTGGTCTACTGTCCCCACTACAAGACCTGGTCTACTGTCCCTGTCCCCACTAAAGGACCTGGTCTACTGTCCCCACTACAGGACCTGGTCAACTGTCCCCACTACAGGACCTGGTCTACTGTCCCCACTACAGGACCTGGTCTACTGTCCCTTTCCCCACTAAAGGACCTGGTCTACTGTCCCCACTACAGGACCTGGTCAACTGTCCCCACTACAGGACCTGGTCTACTGTCCCCACTACAGGACCTGGTCTACTGTACCCGTCCCCACTACAGGACCTGGTGTACTGTCCCCACTACAGGACCTGGTCTACTGTCCCCACTACAGGACCTGGTCTACTGTCCCCACTACAGGACATGATCTACTGTCCCTGTCCCCACTACAGGACCTGGTCTACTGTCCCCACTACAGGACCTGGTCAACTGTCCCCACTACAGGACCTGGTCTACTGTCCCCACTACAGGACCTGGTCTACTGTAACCCACTAAAGGACCTGGTCTACTGTCCCCACTACAGGACCTGGTCTACTGTCCCCACTACAGGACGTGGTCTACTGTCCCCACTACAGGACCTGGTCTACTGTCCCCACTACAGGACCTGGTCTACTGTCCCCTCTACAGGACCTGGTCTACTGTCCCCACTACAGGACCTGGTCTACTGTCTCCACTACAGGATCTGGTCTACTGTCCCCACTACAGAACCTGGTCTACTGTCCCCACTACAGGACCTGGTCTACTGTCCCCACTACAGGACCTGGTCTACTGTAACCAACTACAGGACCTGGTCTACTGTCCCCACTACAGGACCTGGTCTACTGTCCACACTGCAGGACCTGGTCTACTGTCCCCAACCACACTGCAGGACCTGGTCTACTGTCCCCACTACAGGACCTGGTCTACTGTCTCCACTACAGGACCAGGTCTACTGTCCCCACTACAGGACCTGGTCTACTGTCCCCACTACAGGACCTGGTCTACTGTCTCCACTACAGGACCTGGTCTACTGTCCCCACTACAGGACCTGGTCTACTGTAACCCACTACAGGACCTGGTCTACTGTCCCCACTACAGGACCTGGTCTACTGTAACCCACTACAGGACCTGGTCTACTGTCTCCACTACAGGACCTGGTCTACTGTCCCCACTACAGGACCTGGTCTACTGTCCCCACTACAGGACCTAGTCTACTGTCCCCACTACAGGACCTGGTCTACTGTCTCCACTACAGGACCTGGTCTACTGTCCCCACTACAGGACCTGGTCTACTGTCTCCACTACAGGACCTGGTCTACTGTCCCCACTACAGGACCTGGTCTACTGTCCCCACTACAAGACCTGGTCTACTGTCCCTGTCCCCACTAAAGGACCTGGTCTACTGTCCCCACTACAGGACCTGGTCAACTGTCCCCACTACAGGACCTGGTCTACTGTCCCCACTACAGGACCTGGTCTACTGTCCCTGTCCCCACTAAAGGACCTGGTCTACTGTCCCCACTACAGGACCTGGTCTACTGTACCCGTCCCCACTACAGGACCTGGTCTACTGTCCCCACTACAGGACCTGGTCAACTGTCCCCACTACAGGACCTGGTCTACTGTCCCCACTACAGGACCTGGTCTACTGTAACCCACTACAGGACCTGGTCTACTGTCCCCACTACAGGACCTGGTCTACTGTCCCTGTCCCCACTAAAGGACCTGGTCTACTGTCCCCACTACAGGACCTGGTCTACTGTCCCCACTACAGGACGTGGTCTACTGTCCCCACTACAGGACCTGGTCTACTGTACCCGTCCCATCTACAGGACCTGGTCTACTGTCCCCTCTACAGGACCTGGTCTACTGTCCCCACTACAGGACCTGGTCTACTGTCTCCACTACAGGATCTGGTCTACTGTCCCCACTACAGAACCTGGTCTACTGTCCCCACTACAGGACCTGGTCTACTGTCCCCACTACAGGACCTGGTCTACTGTACCCGTCCCATCTACAGGACCTGGTCTACTGTCCCCTCTACAGGACCTGGTCTACTGTCCCCACTACAGGACCTGGTCTACTGTCTCCACTACAGGATCTGGTCTACTGTCCCCACTACAGAACCTGGTCTACTGTCCCCACTACAGGACCTGGTCTACTGTCCCCACTACAGGACCTGGTCTACTGTAACCAACTACAGGACCTGGTCTACTGTCCCCACTACAGGACCTGGTCTACTGTCCACACTGCAGGACCTGGTCTACTGTCCCCATCCACACTGCAGGACCTGGTCTACTGTCCCCACTACAGGACCTGGTCTACTGTCCCCACTACAGGACCTGGTCTACTGTCCCCACTACAGGACCTGGTCTACTGTCTCCACTACAGGACCTGGTCTACTGTCCCCACTACAGGACCTGGTCTACTGTCTCCTCTACAGGACCTGGTCTACTGTCCCCACTACAGGACCTGGTCTACTGTAACCCACTACAGGACCTGGTCTACTGTCCCCACTACAGGACCTGGTCTACTGTAACCCACTACAGGACCTGGTCTACTGTCTCCACTACAGGACCTGGTCTACTGTCCCCACTACAGGACCTGGTCTACTGTCCCCACTACAGGACCTGGTCTACTGTAACCCACTACAGGACCTGGTCTACTGTCCCCACTACAGGACCTGGTCTACTGTAACCCACTACAGGACCTGGTCTACTGTAACCCACTACAGGACCTGGTCTACTGTCCCCACTACAGGACCTGGTCTACTGTCTCCACTACAGGACCTGGTCTACTGTCCCCACTACAGGACCTGGTCTACTGTCCCCACTACAGGACCTGGTCTACTGTCTCCACTGCAGGACCTGGTCTACTGTCCCCACTACAGGACCTGGTCTACTGTCCCCACTACAGGACCTGGTCTACTGTCTCCACTACAGGACCTGGTCTACTGTCCCCACTACAGGACCTGGTCTACTGTAACCCACTACAGGACCTGGTCTACTGTCCCCACTACAGGACCTGGTCTACTGTAACCCACTACAGGACCTGGTCTACTGTCCCCACTACAGGACCTGGTCTACTGTAACCCACTACAGGACCTGGTCTACTGTCCCCACTAACGGGACCTGGTCTACTGTCCCCACTACAGGACCTGGTCTACTGTCTCCACTACAGGACCTGGTCTACTGTCCCCACTACAGGACCTGGTCTACTGTCTCCACTACAGGACCTGGTCTACTGTCCCCACTACAGGACCTGGTCTACTGTCCCTGTCCCCACTAAAGGACCTGGTCTACTGTCCCCACTACAGGACCTGGTCAACTGTCCCCACTACAGGACCTGGTCTACTGTCCCCACTACAGGACCTGGTCTACTGTCCCTGTCCCCACTAAAGGACCTGGTCTACTGTCCCCACTACAGGACCTGGTCTACTGTCCCCACTAAAGGACCTGGTCAACTGTCCCCACTACAGGACCTGGTCTACTGTAACCCACTACAGGACCTGGTCTACTGTCCCCACTATAGGACCTGGTGTACTGTAACCCACTACAGGACCTGGTCTACTGTCTCCACTACAGGACCTGGTCTACTGTCCCCACTACAGGACCTGGTCTACTGTCCCCACTAACGGACCTGGTGTACTGTCCCCACTCCAGGACCTGGTCTACTGTCCCCACTACAGGACCTGGTCTACTGTCCCCACTACAGGACCTGGTCTACTGTCTCCACTACAGGACCTGGTCTACTGTCCCCACTACAGGACCTGGTCTACTGTCCCCACTACAGGACCTGGTCTACTGTAACCCACTACAGGACCTGGTCTACTGTCCCCACTACAGGACCTGGTCTACTGTAACCCACTACAGGACCTGGTCTACTGTCTCCACTACAGGACCTGGTCTACTGTCCCCACTACAGGACCTAGTCTACTGTCCCCACTACAGGACCTGGTCTACTGTCTCCACTACAGGACCTGGTCTACTGTCCCCACTACAGGACCTGGTCTACTGTCTCCACTACAGGACCTGGTCTACTGTCCCCACTACAGGACCTGGTCTACTGTAACCCACTACAGGACCTGGTCTACTGTCCCCACTACAGGACCTGGTCTACTGTAACCCACTACAGGACCTGGTCTACTGTCCCCACTAACGGGACCTGGTCTACTGTCCCCACTACAGGACCTGGTCTACTGTCTCCACTACAGGACCTGGTCTACTGTCCCCACTACAGGACCTGGTCTACTGTCTCCACTGCAGGACCTGGTCTACTGTCCCCACTACAGGACCTGGTCTACTGTCTCCACTACAGGACCTGGTCTACTGTCCCCACTACAAGACCTGGTCTACTGTCCCTGTCCCCACTAAAGGACCTGGTCTACTGTCCCCACTACAGGACCTGGTCAACTGTCCCCACTACAGGACCTGGTCTACTGTCCCCACTACAGGACCTGGTCTACTGTCCCTTTCCCCACTAAAGGACCTGGTCTACTGTCCCCACTACAGGACCTGGTCAACTGTCCCCACTACAGGACCTGGTCTACTGTCCCCACTACAGGACCTGGTCTACTGTACCCGTCCCCACTACAGGACCTGGTGTACTGTCCCCACTACAGGACCTGGTCTACTGTCCCCACTACAGGACCTGGTCTACTGTCCCCACTACAGGACATGATCTACTGTCCCTGTCCCCACTACAGGACCTGGTCTACTGTCCCCACTACAGGACCTGGTCAACTGTCCCCACTACAGGACCTGGTCTACTGTCCCCACTACAGGACCTGGTCTACTGTAACCCACTAAAGGACCTGGTCTACTGTCCCCACTACAGGACCTGGTCTACTGTCCCCACTACAGGACGTGGTCTACTGTCCCCACTACAGGACCTGGTCTACTGTCCCCACTACAGGACCTGGTCTACTGTCCCCTCTACAGGACCTGGTCTACTGTCCCCACTACAGGACCTGGTCTACTGTCTCCACTACAGGATCTGGTCTACTGTCCCCACTACAGAACCTGGTCTACTGTCCCCACTACAGGACCTGGTCTACTGTCCCCACTACAGGACCTGGTCTACTGTAACCAACTACAGGACCTGGTCTACTGTCCCCACTACAGGACCTGGTCTACTGTCCACACTGCAGGACCTGGTCTACTGTCCCCAACCACACTGCAGGACCTGGTCTACTGTCCCCACTACAGGACCTGGTCTACTGTCTCCACTACAGGACCAGGTCTACTGTCCCCACTACAGGACCTGGTCTACTGTAACCCACTACAGGACCTGGTCTACTGTCCCCACTACAGGACCTGGTCTACTGTAACCCACTACAGGACCTGGTCTACTGTCCCCACTACAGGACCTGGTCTACTGTAACCCACTACAGGACCTGGTCTACTGTCTCCACTACAGGACCTGGTCTACTGTCCCCACTACAGGACCTAGTCTACTGTCCCCACTACAGGACCTGGTCTACTGTCTCCACTACAGGACCTGGTCTACTGTCCCCACTACAGGACCTGGTCTACTGTCTCCACTACAGGACCTGGTCTACTGTCCCCACTACAGGACCTGGTCTACTGTAACCCACTACAGGACCTGGTCTACTGTCCCCACTACAGGACCTGGTCTACTGTAACCCACTACAGGACCTGGTCTACTGTCCCCACTAACGGGACCTGGTCTACTGTCCCCACTACAGGACCTGGTCTACTGTCTCCACTACAGGACCTGGTCTACTGTCCCCACTACAGGACCTGGTCTACTGTCTCCACTGCAGGACCTGGTCTACTGTCCCCACTACAGGACCTGGTCTACTGTCTCCACTACAGGACCTGGTCTACTGTCCCCACTACAAGACCTGGTCTACTGTCCCTGTCCCCACTAAAGGACCTGGTCTACTGTCCCCACTACAGGACCTGGTAAACTGTCCCCACTACAGGACCTGGTCTACTGTCCCCACTACAGGACCTGGTCTACTGTCCCTTTCCCCACTAAAGGACCTGGTCTACTGTCCCCACTACAGGACCTGGTCAACTGTCCCCACTACAGGACCTGGTCTACTGTCCCCACTACAGGACCTGGTCTACTGTACCCGTCCCCACTACAGGACCTGGTGTACTGTCCCCACTACAGGACCTGGTCTACTGTCCCCACTACAGGACCTGGTCTACTGTCCCCACTACAGGACATGATCTACTGTCCCTGTCCCCACTACAGGACCTGGTCTACTGTCCCCACTACAGGACCTGGTCAACTGTCCCCACTACAGGACCTGGTCTACTGTCCCCACTACAGGACCTGGTCTACTGTAACCCACTAAAGGACCTGGTCTACTGTCCCCACTACAGGACCTGGTCTACTGTCCCCACTACAGGACGTGGTCTACTGTCCCCACTACAGGACCTGGTCTACTGTCCCCACTACAGGACCTGGTCTACTGTCCCCTCTACAGGACCTGGTCTACTGTCCCCACTACAGGACCTGGTCTACTGTCTCCACTACAGGATCTGGTCTACTGTCCCCACTACAGAACCTGGTCTACTGTCCCCACTACAGGACCTGGTCTACTGTCCCCACTACAGGACCTGGTCTACTGTAACCAACTACAGGACCTGGTCTACTGTCCCCACTACAGGACCTGGTCTACTGTCCACACTGCAGGACCTGGTCTACTGTCCCCAACCACACTGCAGGACCTGGTCTACTGTCCCCACTACAGGACCTGGTCTACTGTCTCCACTACAGGACCAGGTCTACTGTCCCCACTACAGGACCTGGTCTACTGTAACCCACTACAGGACCTGGTCTACTGTCCCCACTACAGGACCTGGTCTACTGTAACCCACTACAGGACCTGGTCTACTGTCTCCACTACAGGACCTGGTCTACTGTCCCCACTACAGGACCTGGTCTACTGTCCCCACTACAGGACCTGGTCTACTGTAACCCACTACAGGACCTGGTCTACTGTCTCCACTACAGGACCTGGTCTACTGTCCCCACTACAGGACCTGGTCTACTGTCTCCACTACAGGACCTGGTCTACTGTCCCCACTAAAGGACCTGGTCTACTGTCCCCACTACAGGACCTAGTCTACTGTCCCCACTACAGGACCTGGTCTACTGTCCCCACTACAGGACCTGGTCTACTGTCTCCACTACAGGACCTGGTCTACTGTCCCCACTACAGGACCTGGTCTACTGTCTCCTCTACAGGACCTGGTCTACTGTCCCCACTACAGGACCTGGTCTACTGTAACCCACTACAGGACCTGGTCTACTGTCCCCACTACAGGACCTGGTCTACTGTAACCCACTACAGGACCTGGTCTACTGTCTCCACTACAGGACCTGGTCTACTGTCCCCACTACAGGACCTGGTCTACTGTCCCCACTACAGGACCTGGTCTACTGTCCCCACTACAGGACCTGGTCTACTGTAACCCACTACAGGACCTGGTCTACTGTCCCCACTACAGGACCTGGTCTACTGTAACCCACTACAGGACCTGGTCTACTGTCTCCACTACAGGACCTGGTCTACTGTCCCCACTACAGGACCTAGTCTACTGTCCCCACTACAGGACCTGGTCTACTGTCTCCACTACAGGACCTGGTCTACTGTCCCCACTACAGGACCTGGTCTACTGTCCCCACTACAAGACCTGGTCTACTGTCCCTGTCCCCACTAAAGGACCTGGTCTACTGTCCCCACTACAGGACCTGGTAAACTGTCCCCACTACAGGACCTGGTCTACTGTCTCCACTACAGGACCTGGTCTACTGTCCCCACTACAGGACCTGGTCTACTGTCTCCACTACAGGACCTGGTCTACTGTCCCCACTACAGGACCTGGTCTACTGTAACCCACTACAGGACCTGGTCTACTGTCCCCACTACAGGACCTGGTCTACTGTAACCCACTACAGGACCTGGTCTACTGTCCCCACTAACGGGACCTGGTCTACTGTCCCCACTACAGGACCTGGTCTACTGTCTCCACTACAGGACCTGGTCTACTGTCCCCACTACAGGACCTGGTCTACTGTCTCCACTGCAGGACCTGGTCTACTGTCCCCACTACAGGACCTGGTCTACTGTCTCCACTACAGGACCTGGTCTACTGTCCCCACTACAAGACCTGGTCTACTGTCCCTGTCCCCACTAAAGGACCTGGTCTACTGTCCCCACTACAGGACCTGGTAAACTGTCCCCACTACAGGACCTGGTCTACTGTCCCCACTACAGGACCTGGTCTACTGTCCCTTTCCCCACTAAAGGACCTGGTCTACTGTCCCCACTACAGGACCTGGTCAACTGTCCCCACTACAGGACCTGGTCTACTGTCCCCACTACAGGACCTGGTCTACTGTACCCGTCCCCACTACAGGACCTGGTGTACTGTCCCCACTACAGGACCTGGTCTACTGTCCCCACTACAGGACCTGGTCTACTGTCCCCACTACAGGACATGATCTACTGTCCCTGTCCCCACTACAGGACCTGGTCTACTGTCCCCACTACAGGACCTGGTCAACTGTCCCCACTACAGGACCTGGTCTACTGTCCCCACTACAGGACCTGGTCTACTGTAACCCACTAAAGGACCTGGTCTACTGTCCCCACTACAGGACCTGGTCTACTGTCCCCACTACAGGACGTGGTCTACTGTCCCCACTACAGGACCTGGTCTACTGTCCCCACTACAGGACCTGGTCTACTGTCCCCTCTACAGGACCTGGTCTACTGTCCCCACTACAGGACCTGGTCTACTGTCTCCACTACAGGATCTGGTCTACTGTCCCCACTACAGAACCTGGTCTACTGTCCCCACTACAGGACCTGGTCTACTGTCCCCACTACAGGACCTGGTCTACTGTAACCAACTACAGGACCTGGTCTACTGTCCCCACTACAGGACCTGGTCTACTGTCCACACTGCAGGACCTGGTCTACTGTCCCCAACCACACTGCAGGACCTGGTCTACTGTCCCCACTACAGGACCTGGTCTACTGTCTCCACTACAGGACCAGGTCTACTGTCCCCACTACAGGACCTGGTCTACTGTAACCCACTACAGGACCTGGTCTACTGTCCCCACTACAGGACCTGGTCTACTGTAACCCACTACAGGACCTGGTCTACTGTCCCCACTACAGGACCTGGTCTACTGTCCCCTCTACAGGACCTGGTCTACTGTCCCCACTACAGGACCTGGTCTACTGTCTCCACTACAGGATCTGGTCTACTGTCCCCACTACAGAACCTGGTCTACTGTCCCCACTACAGGACCTGGTCTACTGTCCCCACTACAGGACCTGGTCTACTGTAACCAACTACAGGACCTGGTCTACTGTCCCCACTACAGGACCTGGTCTACTGTCCACACTGCAGGACCTGGTCTACTGTCCCCAACCACACTGCAGGACCTGGTCTACTGTCCCCACTACAGGACCTGGTCTACTGTCTCCACTACAGGACCAGGTCTACTGTCCCCACTACAGGACCTGGTCTACTGTAACCCACTACAGGACCTGGTCTACTGTCCCCACTACAGGACCTGGTCTACTGTAACCCACTACAGGACCTGGTCTACTGTCCCCACTACAGGACCTGGTCTACTGTAACCCACTACAGGACCTGGTCTACTGTCTCCACTACAGGACCTGGTCTACTGTCCCCACTACAGGACCTAGTCTACTGTCCCCACTACAGGACCTGGTCTACTGTCCCCACTACAGGACCTGGTCTACTGTCCCCACTACAGGACCTGGTCTACTGTCTCCACTGCAGGACCTGGTCTACTGTCCCCACTACAGGACCTGGTCTACTGTCCCCACTACAGGACCTGGTCTACTGTCTCCACTACAGGACCTGGTCTACTGTCCCCACTACAGGAACTGGTCTACTGTAACCCACTACAGGACCTGGTCTACTGTCCCCACTACAGGACCTGGTCTACTGTCCCCACTACAGGACCTGGTCTACTGTCTCCACTACAGGACCTGGTCTACTGTCCCCACTACAGGACCTGGTCTACTGTCCCCACTACAGGACCTGGTCTACTGTAACCCACTACAGGACCTGGTCTACTGTAACCCACTACAGGACCTGGTCTACTGTCCCCACTACAGGACCTGGTCTACTGTCTCCACTACAGGACCTGGTCTACTGTCCCCACTACAGGACCTGGTCTACTGTCTCCACTACAGGACCTGGTCTACTGTCCCCACTACAGGACCTGGTCTACTGTCCCCACTACAAGACCTGGTCTACTGTCCCCACTAAAGGACCTGGTCTACTGTCCCCACTACAGGACCTGGTCAACTGTCCCCACTACAGGACCTGGTCTACTGTCCCCACTACAGGACCTGGTCTACATTCCCTGTCCCCACTAAAGGACCTGGTCTACTGTCCCCACTACAGGACCTGGTCTACTGTCCCCACTACAGGACCTGGACTACTGTCCCCACTACAGGACCTGGTCTACTGTACCCGTCCCCACTACAGGACCTGGTCTACTGTACCCGTCCCCACTACAGGACCTGGTCTACTGTCCCTGTCCCCACTAAAGGACCTGGTCTACTGTCCCCACTACAGGACCTGGTCTACTGTCCCCACTACAGGACCTGATCTACTGTCCCTGTCCCCACTAAAGGTCCTGGTCTACTGTCCCCACTACAGGACCTGGTCAACTGTCCCCACTACAGGACCTGGTCTACTGTCCCCACTACAGGACCTGGTCTACTGTAACCCACTACAGGACCTGGTCTACTGTCCCCACTACAGGACCTGGTCTACTGTCCCTGTCCCCACTAAAGGACCTGGTCTACTGTCCCCACTACAGGACCTGGTCTACTGTCCCCACTACAGGACCTGGTCTACTGTCCCCACTACAGGACGTGATCTACTGTCCCCACTACAGGACCTGGTCTACTGTACCCTCTACAGGACCTGGTCTACTGTCCCCACTACAGGACCTGGTCTACTGTCTCCACTACAGGATCTGGTCTACTGTCCCCACTACAGAACCTGGTCTACTGTCCCCACTACAGGACCTGGTCTACTGTCCCCACTACAGAACCTGGTCTACTGTAACCAACTACAGGACCTGGTCTACTGTCCCCACTACAGGACCTGGTCTACTGTCCCCATCCACACTGCAGGACCTGGTCTACTGTCCCCACTACAGGACCTGGTCTACTGTCCCCACTACAGGACCTGGTCTACTGTAACCCACTACAGGACCTGGTCTACTGTCCCCACTACAGGACCTGGTCTACTGTAACCCACTACAGGACCTGGTCTACTGTAACCCACTACAGGACCTGGTCTACTGTCTCCACTACAGGACCTGGTCTACTGTCCCCACTACAGGACCTGGTCTACTGTCCCCACTCCAGGACCTGGTCTACTGTCCCCACTACAGGACCTGGTCTACTGTCCCCACTACAGGACCTGGTCTACTGTAACCCACTACAGGACCTGGTCTACTGTCCCCACTACAGGACCTGGTCTACTGTAACCCACTACAGGACCTGGTCTACTGTCTCCACTA
The DNA here is from genome assembly GCF_933228915.1 of Telmatherina bonti. Taxonomy (NCBI): domain Eukaryota; kingdom Metazoa; phylum Chordata; class Actinopteri; order Atheriniformes; family Telmatherinidae; genus Telmatherina; species Telmatherina bonti. The sequence goes on along the minus strand of NC_136627.1, from coordinate 41,925,415 downwards.
CAGGACCTGGTCTACTGTCCCCACTACAGGACCTGGTCTACTGTCCCCACTACAGGACCTGGTCTACTGTAACCCACTACAGGACCTGGTCTACTGTCCTCACTACAGGACCTGGTCTACTGTAACCCACTACAGGACCTGGTCTACTGTCTCCACTACAGGACCTGGTCTACTGTCCCCACTACAGGACCTGGTCAACTGTCCCCACTACAGGACCTAGTCTACTGTCCCCACTACAGGACCTGGTCTACTGTCCCCACTACAGGACCTGGTCTACTGTCTCCACTACAGGACCTGGTCTACTGTCCCCACTACAGGACCTGGTCTACTGTCTCCTCTACAGGACCTGGTCTACTGTCCCCACTACAGGACCTGGTCTACTGTAACCCACTACAGGACCTGGTCTACTGTCCCCACTACAGGACCTGGTCTACTGTAACCCACTACAGGACCTGGTCTACTGTCTCCACTACAGGACCTGGTCTACTGTCCCCACTACAGGACCTGGTCTACTGTAACCCACTACAGGACCTGGTCTACTGTCCCCACTACAGGACCTGGTCTACTGTAACCCACTACAGGACCTGGTCTACTGTAACCCACTACAGGACCTGGTCTACTTTCTCCACTACAGGACCTGGTCTACTGTCCCCACTACAGGACCTGGTCTACTGTCCCTGTCCCCACTAAAGGACCTGGTCTACTGTCCCCACTACAGGACCTGGTCTACTGTCCCCACTACAGGACCTGGTCTACTGTCCCCACTACAGGACGTGATCTACTGTCCCCACTACAGGACCTGGTCTACTGTACCCTCTACAGGACCTGGTCTACTGTCCCCACTACAGGACCTGGTCTACTGTCTCCACTACAGGATCTGGTCTACTGTCCCCACTACAGAACCTGGTCTACTGTCCCCACTACAGGACCTGGTCTACTGTCCCCACTACAGGACCTGGTCTACTGTAACCAACTACAGGACCTGGTCTACTGTCCCCACTACAGGACCTGGTCTACTGTCCCCATCCACACTGCAGGACCTGGTCTACTGTCCCCACTACAGGACCTGGTCTACTGTCCCCACTACAGGACCTGGTCTACTGTCCCTGTCCCCACTAAAGGACCTGGTCTACTGTCCCCACTACAGGACCTGGTAAACTGTCCCCACTACAGGACCTGGTCTACTGTCCCCACTACAGGACCTGGTCTACTGTCCCTTTCCCCACTAAAGGACCTGGTCTACTGTCCCCACTACAGGACCTGGTCAACTGTCCCCACTACAGGACCTGGTCTACTGTCCCCACTACAGGACCTGGTCTACTGTACCCGTCCCCACTACAGGACCTGGTGTACTGTCCCCACTACAGGACCTGGTCTACTGTCCCCACTACAGGACCTGGTCTACTGTCCCCACTACAGGACATGATCTACTGTCCCTGTCCCCACTGCAGGACCTGGTCTACTGTCCCCACTACAGGACCTGGTCTACTGTCTCCACTACAGGACCTGGTCTACTGTCCCCACTACAAGACCTGGTCTACTGTCCCTGTCCCCACTAAAGGACCTGGTCTACTGTCCCCACTACAGGACCTGGTAAACTGTCCCCACTACAGGACCTGGTCTACTGTCCCCACTACAGGACCTGGTCTACTGTCCCTTTCCCCACTAAAGGACCTGGTCTACTGTCCCCACTACAGGACCTGGTCAACTGTCCCCACTACAGGACCTGGTCTACTGTCCCCACTACAGGACCTGGTCTACTGTACCCGTCCCCACTACAGGACCTGGTGTACTGTCCCCACTACAGGACCTGGTCTACTGTCCCCACTACAGGACCTGGTCTACTGTCCCCACTACAGGACATGATCTACTGTCCCTGTCCCCACTACAGGACCTGGTCTACTGTCCCCACTACAGGACCTGGTCAACTGTCCCCACTACAGGACCTGGTCTACTGTCCCCACTACAGGACCTGGTCTACTGTAACCCACTAAAGGACCTGGTCTACTGTCCCCACTACAGGACCTGGTCTACTGTCCCCACTACAGGACGTGGTCTACTGTCCCCACTACAGGACCTGGTCTACTGTCCCCACTACAGGACCTGGTCTACTGTCCCCTCTACAGGACCTGGTCTACTGTCCCCACTACAGGACCTGGTCTACTGTCTCCACTACAGGATCTGGTCTACTGTCCCCACTACAGAACCTGGTCTACTGTCCCCACTACAGGACCTGGTCTACTGTCCCCACTACAGGACCTGGTCTACTGTAACCAACTACAGGACCTGGTCTACTGTCCCCACTACAGGACCTGGTCTACTGTCCACACTGCAGGACCTGGTCTACTGTCCCCAACCACACTGCAGGACCTGGTCTACTGTCCCCACTACAGGACCTGGTCTACTGTCTCCACTACAGGACCAGGTCTACTGTCCCCACTACAGGACCTGGTCTACTGTAACCCACTACAGGACCTGGTCTACTGTCCCCACTACAGGACCTGGTCTACTGTAACCCACTACAGGACCTGGTCTACTGTCTCCACTACAGGACCTGGTCTACTGTCCCCACTACAGGACCTGGTCTACTGTCCCCACTACAGGACCTGGTCTACTGTAACCCACTACAGGACCTGGTCTACTGTCTCCACTACAGGACCTGGTCTACTGTAACCCACTACAGGACCTGGTCTACTGTCTCCACTACAGGACCTGGTCTACTGTCCCCACTAAAGGACCTGGTCTACTGTCCCCACTACAGGACCTAGTCTACTGTCCCCACTACAGGACCTGGTCTACTGTCCCCACTACAGGACCTGGTCTACTGTCTCCACTACAGGACCTGGTCTACTGTCCCCACTACAGGACCTGGTCTACTGTCTCCTCTACAGGACCTGGTCTACTGTCCCCACTACAGGACCTGGTCTACTGTAACCCACTACAGGACCTGGTCTACTGTCCCCACTACAGGACCTGGTCTACTGTAACCCACTACAGGACCTGGTCTACTGTCTCCACTACAGGACCTGGTCTACTGTCCCCACTACAGGACCTGGTCTACTGTCCCCACTACAGGACCTGGTCTACTGTAACCCACTACAGGACCTGGTCTACTGTCCCCACTACAGGACCTGGTCTACTGTAACCCACTACAGGACCTGGTCTACTGTAACCCACTACAGGACCTGGTCTACTGTCCCCACTACAGGACCTGGTCTACTGTCCCCACTACAGGACCTGGTCTACTGTCTCCACTACAGGACCTGGTCTACTGTCCCCACTACAGGACCTGGTCTACTGTCCCCACTACAGGACCTGGTCTACTGTCTCCACTGCAGGACCTGGTCTACTGTCCCCACTACAGGACCTGGTCTACTGTCCCCACTACAGGACCTGGTCTACTGTCTCCACTACAGGACCTGGTCTACTGTCCCCACTACAGGAACTGGTCTACTGTAACCCACTACAGGACCTGGTCTACTGTCCCCACTACAGGACCTGGTCTACTGTCCCCACTACAGGACCTGGTCTACTGTCTCCACTACAGGACCTGGTCTACTGTCCCCACTACAGGACCTGGTCTACTGTCCCCACTACAGGACCTGGTCTACTGTAACCCACTACAGGACCTGGTCTACTGTAACCCACTACAGGACCTGGTCTACTGTCCCCACTACAGGACCTGGTCTACTGTCTCCACTACAGGACCTGGTCTACTGTCCCCACTACAGGACCTGGTCTACTGTCTCCACTACAGGACCTGGTCTACTGTCCCCACTACAGGACCTGGTCTACTGTCCCCACTACAAGACCTGGTCTACTGTCCCCACTAAAGGACCTGGTCTACTGTCCCCACTACAGGACCTGGTCAACTGTCCCCACTACAGGACCTGGTCTACTGTCCCCACTACAGGACCTGGTCTACATTCCCTGTCCCCACTAAAGGACCTGGTCTACTGTCCCCACTACAGGACCTGGTCTACTGTCCCCACTACAGGACCTGGACTACTGTCCCCACTACAGGACCTGGTCTACTGTACCCGTCCCCACTACAGGACCTGGTCTACTGTCCCCACTACAGGACCTGGTCTACTGTACCCGTCCCCACTACAGGACCTGGTCTACTGTCCCTGTCCCCACTAAAGGACCTGGTCTACTGTCCCCACTACAGGACCTGGTCTACTGTCCCCACTACAGGACCTGATCTACTGTCCCTGTCCCCACTAAAGGTCCTGGTCTACTGTCCCCACTACAGGACCTGGTCAACTGTCCCCACTACAGGACCTGGTCTACTGTCCCCACTACAGGACCTGGTCTACTGTAACCCACTACAGGACCTGGTCTACTGTCCCCACTACAGGACCTGGTCTACTGTCCCTGTCCCCACTAAAGGACCTGGTCTACTGTCCCCACTACAGGACCTGGTCTACTGTCCCCACTACAGGACCTGGTCTACTGTCCCCACTACAGGACGTGATCTACTGTCCCCACTACAGGACCTGGTCTACTGTACCCTCTACAGGACCTGGTCTACTGTCCCCACTACAGGACCTGGTCTACTGTCTCCACTACAGGATCTGGTCTACTGTCCCCACTACAGAACCTGGTCTACTGTCCCCACTACAGGACCTGGTCTACTGTCCCCACTACAGAACCTGGTCTACTGTAACCAACTACAGGACCTGGTCTACTGTCCCCACTACAGGACCTGGTCTACTGTCCCCATCCACACTGCAGGACCTGGTCTACTGTCCCCACTACAGGACCTGGTCTACTGTCCCCACTACAGGACCTGGTCTACTGTAACCCACTACAGGACCTGGTCTACTGTCCCCACTACAGGACCTGGTCTACTGTAACCCACTACAGGACCTGGTCTACTGTAACCCACTACAGGACCTGGTCTACTGTCTCCACTACAGGACCTGGTCTACTGTCCCCACTACAGGACCTGGTCTACTGTCTCCACTGCAGGACCTGGTCTACTGTCCCCACTACAGGACCTGGTCTACTGTCCCCACTCCAGGACCTGGTCTACTGTCCCCACTACAGGACCTGGTCTACTGTCCCCACTACAGGACCTGGTCTACTGTAACCCACTACAGGACCTGGTCTACTGTCCCCACTACAGGACCTGGTCTACTGTAACCCACTACAGGACCTGGTCTACTGTCTCCACTACAGGACCTGGTCTACTGTCCCCACTACAGGACCTGGTCTACTGTCCCCACTACAGGACCTGGTCTACTGTAACCCACTACAGGACCTGGTCTACTGTCCTCACTACAGGACCTGGTCTACTGTAACCCACTACAGGACCTGGTCTACTGTCTCCACTACAGGACCTGGTCTACTGTCCCCACTACAGGACCTGGTCAACTGTCCCCACTACAGGACCTAGTCTACTGTCCCCACTACAGGACCTGGTCTACTGTCCCCACTACAGGACCTGGTCTACTGTCTCCACTACAGGACCTGGTCTACTGTCCCCACTACAGGACCTGGTCTACTGTCTCCTCTACAGGACCTGGTCTACTGTCCCCACTACAGGACCTGGTCTACTGTAACCCACTACAGGACCTGGTCTACTGTCCCCACTACAGGACCTGGTCTACTGTAACCCACTACAGGACCTGGTCTACTGTCTCCACTACAGGACCTGGTCTACTGTCCCCACTACAGGACCTGGTCTACTGTAACCCACTACAGGACCTGGTCTACTGTCCCCACTACAGGACCTGGTCTACTGTAACCCACTACAGGACCTGGTCTACTGTAACCCACTACAGGACCTGGTCTACTTTCTCCACTACAGGACCTGGTCTACTGTCCCCACTACAGGACCTGGTCTACTGTCCCTGTCCCCACTAAAGGACCTGGTCTACTGTCCCCACTACAGGACCTGGTCTACTGTCCCCACTACAGGACCTGGTCTACTGTCCCCACTACAGGACGTGATCTACTGTCCCCACTACAGGACCTGGTCTACTGTACCCTCTACAGGACCTGGTCTACTGTCCCCACTACAGGACCTGGTCTACTGTCTCCACTACAGGATCTGGTCTACTGTCCCCACTACAGAACCTGGTCTACTGTCCCCACTACAGGACCTGGTCTACTGTCCCCACTACAGGACCTGGTCTACTGTAACCAACTACAGGACCTGGTCTACTGTCCCCACTACAGGACCTGGTCTACTGTCCCCATCCACACTGCAGGACCTGGTCTACTGTCCCCACTACAGAACCTGGTCTACTGTCCCCACTACAGGACCTGGTCTACTGTAACCCACTACAGGACCTGGTCTACTGTCCCCACTACAGGACCTGGTCTACTGTAACCCACTACAGGACCTGGTCTACTGTAACCCACTACAGGACCTGGTCTACTGTCTCCACTACAGGACCTGGTCTACTGTCCCCATTACAGGACCTGGTCTACTGTCCCCATTACAGGACCTGGTCTACTGTCCCCACTACAGGACCTGGTCTACTGTCCCCACTCCAGGACCTGGTCTACTGTCCCCACTACAGGACCTGGTCTACTGTCCCCACTACAGGACCTGGTCTACTGTAACCCACTACAGGACCTGGTCTACTGTCCCCACTACAGGACCTGGTCTACTGTAACCCACTACAGGACCTGGTCTACTGTCTCCACTACAGGACCTGGTCTACTGTCCCCACTACAGGACCTGGTCTACTGTCCCCACTACAGGACCTGGTCTACTGTAACCCACTACAGGACCTGGTCTACTGTCCTCACTACAGGACCTGGTCTACTGTAACCCACTACAGGACCTGGTCTACTGTCTCCACTACAGGACCTGGTCTACTGTCCCCACTACAGGACCTGGTCTACTGTCCCCACTACAGGACCTAGTCTACTGTCCCCACTACAGGACCTGGTCTACTGTCCCCACTACAGGACCTGGTCTACTGTCTCCACTACAGGACCTGGTCTACTGTCCCCACTACAGGACCTGGTCTACTGTCTCCTCTACAGGACCTGGTCTACTGTCCCCACTACAGGACCTGGTCTACTGTAACCCACTACAGGACCTGGTCTACTGTCCCCACTACAGGACCTGGTCTACTGTAACCCACTAAAGGACCTGGTCTACTGTCTCCACTACAGGACCTGGTCTACTGTCCCCACTACAGGACCTGGTCTACTGTCCCCACTACAGGACCTGGTCTACTGTAACCCACTACAGGACCTGGTCTACTGTCCCCACTACAGGACCTGGTCTACTGTAACCCACTACAGGACCTGGTCTACTGTAACCCACTACAGGACCTGGTCTACTGTCCCCACTACAGGACCTGGTCTACTGTCCCCACTACAGGACCTGGTCTACTGTAACCCACTACAGGACCTGGTCTACTGTCCCCACTACAGGACCTGGTCTACTGTAACCCACTACAGGACCTGGTCTACTGTCTCCACTACAGGACCTGGTCTACTGTCCCCACTACAGGACCTAGTCTACTGTCCCCACTACAGGACCTGGTCTACTGTCTCCACTACAGGACCTGGTCTACTGTCCCCACTACAGGACCTGGTCTACTGTCTCCACTACAGGACCTGGTCTACTGTAACCCACTACAGGACCTGGTCTACTGTCCCCACTACAGGACCTGGTCTACTGTAACCCACTAAAGGACCTGGTCTACTGTCCCCACTAACGGGACCTGGTCTACTGTCCCCACTACAGGACCTGGTCTACTGTCTCCACTACAGGACCTGGTCTACTGTCCCCACTACAGGACCTGGTCTACTGTCTCCACTGCAGGACCTGGTCTACTGTCCCCACTACAGGACCTGGTCTACTGTCTCCACTACAGGACCTGGTCTACTGTCCCCACTACAAGACCTGGTCTACTGTCCCTGTCCCCACTAAAGGACCTGGTCTACTGTCCCCACTACAGGACCTGGTCAACTGTCCCCACTACAGGACCTGGTCTACTGTCCCCACTACAGGACCTGGTCTACTGTCCCTTTCCCCACTAAAGGACCTGGTCTACTGTCCCCACTACAGGACCTGGTCAACTGTCCCCACTACAGGACCTGGTCTACTGTCCCCACTACAGGACCTGGTCTACTGTACCCGTCCCCACTACAGGACCTGGTCTACTGTCCCCACTACAGGACCTGGTCTACTGTCCCCACTACAGGACCTGGTCTACTGTCCCCACTACAGGACCTGGTCTACTGTCCCCACTACAGGACATGATCTACTGTCCCTGTCCCCACTAAAGGACCTGGTCTACTGTCCCCACTACAGGACCTGGTCAACTGTCCCCACTACAGGACCTGGTCTACTGTCCCCACTACAGGACCTGGTCTACTGTAACCCACTAAAGGACCTGGTCTACTGTCCCCACTACAGGACCTGGTCTACTGTCCCCACTACAGGACGTGGTCTACTGTCCCCACTACAGGACCTGGTCTACTGTCCCCACTACAGGACCTGGTCTACTGTCCCCTCTAACGGACCTGGTCTACTGTCCCCACTACAGGACCTGGTCTACTGTCTCCACTACAGGATCTGGTCTACTGTCCCCACTACAGAACCTGGTCTACTGTCCCCACTACAGGACCTGGTCTACTGTCCCCACTACAGGACCTGGTCTACTGTAACCAACTACAGGACCTGGTCTACTGTCCCCACTACAGGACCTGGTCTACTGTCCACACTGCAGGACCTGGTCTACTGTCCCCAACCACACTGCAGGACCTGGTCTACTGTCCCCACTACAGGACCTGGTCTACTGTCTCCACTACAGGACCAGGTCTACTGTCCCCACTACAGGACCTGGTCTACTGTAACCCACTACAGGACCTGGTCTACTGTCCCCACTACAGGACCTGGTCTACTGTAACCCACTACAGGACCTGGTCTACTGTCCCCACTACAGGACCTGGTCTACTGTCCCCACTACAGGACCTGGTCTACTGTAACCCACTACAGGACCTGGTCTACTGTCCCCACTAACGGGACCTGGTCTACTGTCCCCACTACAGGACCTGGTCTACTGTCTCCACTACAGGACCTGGTCTACTGTCCCCACTACAGGACCTGGTCTACTGTCTCCACTGCAGGACCTGGTCTACTGTCCCCACTACAGGACCTGGTCTACTGTCTCCACTACAGGACCTGGTCTACTGTCCCCACTACAAGACCTGGTCTACTGTCCCTGTCCCCACTAAAGGACCTGGTCTACTGTCCCCACTACAGGACCTGGTCAACTGTCCCCACTACAGGACCTGGTCTACTGTCCCCACTAAAGGACCTGGTCTACTGTCCCTTTCCCCACTAAAGGACCTGGTCTACTGTCCCCACTACAGGACCTGGTCAACTGTCCCCACTACAGGACCTGGTCTACTGTCCCCACTACAGGACCTGGTCTACTGTACCCGTCCCCACTACAGGACCTGGTCTACTGTCCCCACTACAGGACCTGGTCTACTGTCCCCACTACAGGACCTGGTCTACTGTCCCCACTACAGGACATGATCTACTGTCCCTGTCCCCACTAAAGGACCTGGTCTACTGTCCCCACTACAGGACCTGGTCAACTGTCCCCACTACAGGACCTGGTCTACTGTCCCCACTACAGGACCTGGTCTACTGTAACCCACTAAAGGACCTGGTCTACTGTCCCCACTACAGGACCTGGTCTACTGTCCCCACTACAGGACGTGGTCTACTGTCCCCACTACAGGACCTGGTCTACTGTCCCCACTACAGGACCTGGTCTACTGTCCCCTCTACAGGACCTGGTCTACTGTCCCCACTACAGGACCTGGTCTACTGTCTCCACTACAGGATCTGGTCTACTGTCCCCACTACAGAACCTGGTCTACTGTCCCCACTACAGGACCTGGTCTACTGTCCCCACTACAGGACCTGGTCTACTGTAACCAACTACAGGACCTGGTCTACTGTCCCCACTACAGGACCTGGTCTACTGTCCACACTGCAGGACCTGGTCTACTGTCCCCAACCACACTGCAGGACCTGGTCTACTGTCCCCAACCACACTGCAGGACCTGGTCTACTGTCCCCACTACAGGACCTGGTCTACTGTCCCCACTACAGGACCTGGTCTACTGTCTCCACTACAGGACCAGGTCTACTGTCCCCACTACAGGACCTGGTCTACTGTAACCCACTACAGGACCTGGTCTACTGTCCCCACTACAGGACCTGGTCTACTGTAACCCACTACAGGACCTGGTCTACTGTCTCCACTACAGGACCTGGTCTACTGTCCCCACTACAGGACCTGGTCTACTGTCCCCACTACAGGACCTGGTCTACTGTAACCCACTACAGGACCTGGTCTACTGTCCCCACTACAGGACCTGGTCTACTGTAACCCACTACAGGACCTGGTCTACTGTCTCCACTACAGGACCTGGTCTACTGTCCCCACTAAAGGACCTGGTCTACTGTCCCCACTACAGGACCTAGTCTACTGTCCCCACTACAGGACCTGGTCTACTGTCCCCACTACAGGACCTGGTCTACTGTCTCCACTACAGGACCTGGTCTACTGTCCCCACTACAGGACCTGGTCTACTGTCTCCTCTACAGGACCTGGTCTACTGTCCCCACTACAGGACCTGGTCTACTGTAACCCACTACAGGACCTGGTCTACTGTCCCCACTACAGGACCTGGTCTACTGTAACCCACTACAGGACCTGGTCTACTGTCTCCACTACAGGACCTGGTCTACTGTCCCCACTACAGGACCTGGTCTACTGTCCCCACTACAGGACCTGGTCTACTGTCCCCACTACAGGACCTGGTCTACTGTAACCCACTACAGGACCTGGTCTACTGTAACCCACTACAGGACCTGGTCTACTGTCCCCACTACAGGACCTGGTCTACTGTCTCCACTACAGGACCTGGTCTACTGTCCCCACTACAGGACCTGGTCTACTGTCCCCACTACAGGACCTGGTCTACTGTCTCCACTGCAGGACCTGGTCTACTGTCCCCACTACAGGACCTGGTCTACTGTCCCCACTACAGGACCTGGTCTACTGTCTCCACTACAGGACCTGGTCTACTGTCCCCACTACAGGACCTGGTCTACTGTAACCCACTACAGGACCTGGTCTACTGTCCCCACTACAGGACCTGGTCTACTGTCCCCACTACAGGACCTGGTCTACTGTCCCCACTACAGGACCTGGTCTACTGTCCCCACTACAGGACCTGGTCTACTGTAACCCACTACAGGACCTGGTCTACTGTAACCCACTACAGGACCTGGTCTACTGTCCCCACTACAGGACCTGGTCTACTGTCTCCACTACAGGACCTGGTCTACTGTCCCCACTACAGGACCTGGTCTACTGTCTCCACTACAGGACCTGGTCTACTGTCCCCACTACAGGACCTGGTCTACTGTCCCCACTACAAGACCTGGTCTACTGTCCCCACTAAAGGACCTGGTCTACTGTCCCCACTACAGGACCTGGTCAACTGTCCCCACTACAGGACCTGGTCTACTGTCCCCACTACAGGACCTGGTCTACATTCCCTGTCCCCACTAAAGGACCTGGTCTACTGTCCCCACTACAGGACCTGGTCTACTGTCCCCACTACAGGACCTGGACTACTGTCCCCACTACAGGACCTGGTCTACTGTACCCGTCCCCACTACAGGACCTGGTCTACTGTCCCCACTACAGGACCTGGTCTACTGTACCCGTCCCCACTACAGGACCTGGTCTACTGTCCCTGTCCCCACTAAAGGACCTGGTCTACTGTCCCCACTACAGGACCTGGTCTACTGTCCCCACTACAGGACCTGATCTACTGTCCCTGTCCCCACTAAAGGTCCTGGTCTACTGTCCCCACTACAGGACCTGGTCAACTGTCCCCACTACAGGACCTGGTCTACTGTCCCCACTACAGGACCTGGTCTACTGTAACCCACTACAGGACCTGGTCTACTGTCCCCACTACAGGACCTGGTCTACTGTCCCTGTCCCCACTAAAGGACCTGGTCTACTGTCCCCACTACAGGACCTGGTCTACTGTCCCCACTACAGGACCTGGTCTACTGTCCCCACTACAGGACGTGATCTACTGTCCCCACTACAGGACCTGGTCTACTGTACCCTCTACAGGACCTGGTCTACTGTCCCCACTACAGGACCTGGTCTACTGTCTCCACTACAGGATCTGGTCTACTGTCCCCACTACAGAACCTGGTCTACTGTCCCCACTACAGGACCTGGTCTACTGTCCCCACTACAGGACCTGGTCTACTGTAACCTACTACAGGACCTGGTCTACTGTCCCCACTACAGGACCTGGTCTACTGTCCCCATCCACACTGCAGGACCTGGTCTACTGTCCCCACTACAGGACCTGGTCTACTGTCCCCACTACAGGACCTGGTCTACTGTAACCCACTACAGGACCTGGTCTACTGTCCCCACTACAGGACCTGGTCTACTGTAACCCACTACAGGACCTGGTCTACTGTAACCCACTACAGGACCTGGTCTACTGTCTCCACTACAGGACCTGGTCTACTGTCCCCACTACAGGACCTGGTCTACTGTCTCCACTGCAGGACCTGGTCTACTGTCCCCACTCCAGGACCTGGTCTACTGTCCCCACTCCAGGACCTGGTCTACTGTCCCCACTACAGGACCTGGTCTACTGTCCCCACTACAGGACCTGGTCTACTGTCCCCACTACAGGACCTGGACTACTGTCCCCACTACAGGACCTGGTCTACTGTACCCGTCCCCACTACAGGACCTGGTCTACTGTCCCCACTACAGGACCTGGTCTACTGTAACCCACTACAGGACCTGGTCTACTGTCTCCACTACAGGACCTGGTCTACTGTCCCCACTACAGGACCTGGTCTACTGTCCCCACTACAGGACCTGGTCTACTGTAACCCACTACAGGACCTGGTCTACTGTCCCCACTACAGGACCTGGTCTACTGTAACCCACTACAGGACCTGGTCTACTGTAACCCACTACAGGACCTGGTCTACTGTCCCCACTACAGGACCTGGTCTACTGTCTCCACTACAGGACCTGGTCTACTGTCCCCACTACAGGACCTGGTCTACTGTCCCCACTACAGGACCTGGTCTACTGTCTCCACTGCAGGACCTGGTCTACTGTCCCCACTACAGGACCTGGTCTACTGTCCCCACTACAGGACCTGGTCTACTGTCTCCACTACAGGACCTGGTCTACTGTCCCCACTACAGGACCTGGTCTACTGTAACCCACTACAGGACCTGGTCTACTGTCCCCACTACAGGACCTGGTCTACTGTCCCCACTACAGGACCTGGTCTACTGTCCCCACTACAGGACCTGGTCTACTGTCCCCACTACAGGACCTGGTCTACTGTAACCCACTACAGGACCTGGTCTACTGTAACCCACTACAGGACCTGGTCTACTGTCCCCACTACAGGACCTGGTCAACTGTCTCCACTACAGGACCTGGTCTACTGTCCCCACTACAGGACCTGGTCTACTGTCTCCACTACAGGACCTGGTCTACTGTCCCCACTACAGGACCTGGTCTACTGTCCCCACTACAAGACCTGGTCTACTGTCCCCACTAAAGGACCTGGTCTACTGTCCCCACTACAGGACCTGGTCAACTGTCCCCACTACAGGACCTGGTCTACTGTCCCCACTACAGGACCTGGTCTACATTCCCTGTCCCCACTAAAGGACCTGGTCTACTGTCCCCACTACAGGACCTGGTCTACTGTCCCCACTACAGGACCTGGACTACTGTCCCCACTACAGGACCTGGTCTACTGTACCCGTCCCCACTACAGGACCTGGTCTACTGTCCCCACTACAGGACCTGGTCTACTGTACCCGTCCCCACTACAGGACCTGGTCTACTGTCCCTGTCCCCACTAAAGGACCTGGTCTACTGTCCCCACTACAGGACGTGGTCTACTGTCCCCACTACAGGACCTGATCTACTGTCCCTGTCCCCACTAAAGGTCCTGGTCTACTGTCCCCACTACAGGACCTGGTCAACTGTCCCCACTACAGGACCTGGTCTACTGTCCCCACTACAGGACCTGGTCTACTGTAACCCACTACAGGACCTGGTCTACTGTCCCCACTACAGGACCTGGTCTACTGTCCCTGTCCCCACTAAAGGACCTGGTCTACTGTCCCCACTACAGGACCTGGTCTACTGTCCCCACTACAGGACCTGGTCTACTGTCCCCACTACAGGACGTGATCTACTGTCCCCACTACAGGACCTGGTCTACTGTACCCTCTACAGGACCTGGTCTACTGTCCCCACTACAGGACCTGGTCTACTGTCTCCACTACAGGATCTGGTCTACTGTCCCCACTACAGAACCTGGTCTACTGTCCCCACTACAGGACCTGGTCTACTGTCCCCACTACAGGACCTGGTCTACTGTAACCAACTACAGGACCTGGTCTACTGTCCCCACTACAGGACCTGGTCTACTGTCCCCATCCACACTGCAGGACCTGGTCTACTGTCCCCACTACAGGACCTGGTCTACTGTCCCCACTACAGGACCTGGTCTACTGTAACCCACTACAGGACCTGGTCTACTGTCCCCACTACAGGACCTGGTCTACTGTAACCCACTACAGGACCTGGTCTACTGTAACCCACTACAGGACCTGGTCTACTGTCTCCACTACAGGACCTGGTCTACTGTCCCCACTACAGGACCTGGTCTACTGTCTCCACTGCAGGACCTGGTCTACTGTCCCCACTACAGGACCTGGTCTACTGTCCCCACTCCAGGACCTGGTCTACTGTCCCCACTCCAGGACCTGGTCTACTGTCCCCACTACAGGACCTGGTCTACTGTCCCCACTACAGGACCTGGTCTACTGTCCCCACTACAGGACCTGGACTACTGTCCCCACTACAGGACCTGGTCTACTGTACCCGTCCCCACTACAGGACCTGGTCTACTGTCCCCACTACAGGACCTGGTCTACTGTAACCCACTACAGGACCTGGTCTACTGTCCCCACTACAGGACCTGGTCTACTGTAACCCACTACAGGACCTGGTCTACTGTCCCCACTACAGGACCTGGTCTACTGTAACCCACTACAGGACCTGGTCTACTGTCTCCACTACAGGACCTGGTCTACTGTCCCCACTACAGGACCTGGTCTACTGTCCCCACTACAGGACCTGGTCTACTGTAACCCACTACAGGACCTGGTCTACTGTCCTCACTACAGGACCTGGTCTACTGTAACCCACTACAGGACCTGGTCTACTGTCTCCACTACAGGACCTGGTCTACTGTCCCCACTACAGGACCTGGTCTACTGTCCCCACTACAGGACCTAGTCTACTGTCCCCACTACAGGACCTGGTCTACTGTCCCCACTACAGGACCTGGTCTACTGTCTCCACTACAGGACCTGGTCTACTGTCCCCACTACAGGACCTGGTCTACTGTCTCCACTACAGGACCTGGTCTACTGTAACCCACTACAGGACCTGGTCTACTGTCCCCACTACAGGACCTGGTCTACTGTCCCCACTACAGGACCTGGTCTACTGTCTCCTCTACAGGACCTGGTCTACTGTCCCCACTACAGGACCTGGTCTACTGTAACCCACTACAGGACCTGGTCTACTGTCCCCACTACAGGACCTGGTCTACTGTAACCCACTACAGGACCTGGTCTACTGTCTCCACTACAGGACCTGGTCTACTGTCCCCACTACAGGACCTGGTCTACTGTCCCCACTACAGGACCTGGTCTACTGTAACCCACTACAGGACCTGGTCTACTGTCCCCACTACAGGACCTGGTCTACTGTAACCCACTAAAGGACCTGGTCTACTGTAACCCACTACAGGACCTGGTCTACTGTCTCCACTACAGGACCTGGTCTACTGTCCCCACTACAGGACCTGGTCTACTGTCCCCACTACAGGACCTGGTCTACTGTCCCCACTACAGGACCTGGTCTACTGTCCCCACTACAGGACGTGATCTACTGTCCCCACTACAGGACCTGGTCTACTGTACCCTCTACAGGACCTGGTCTACTGTCCCCACTACAGGACCTGGTCTACTGTCTCCACTACAGGATCTGGTCTACTGTCCCCACTACAGGACCTGGTCTACTGTCCCCACTACAGGACCTGGTCTACTGTAACCAACTACAGGACCTGGTCTACTGTCCCCACTACAGGACCTGGTCTACTGTCCCCATCCACACTGCAGGACCTGGTCTACTGTCCCCACTACAGAACCTGGTCTACTGTCCCCACTACAGGACCTGGTCTACTGTAACCCACTACAGGACCTGGTCTACTGTCCCCACTACAGGACCTGGTCTACTGTAACCCACTACAGGACCTGGTCTACTGTAACCCACTACAGGACCTGGTCTACTGTCTCCACTACAGGACCTGGTCTACTGTCCCCACTACAGGACCTGGTCTACTGTCTCCACTGCAGGACCTGGTCTACTGTCCCCACTACAGGACCTGGTCTACTGTCCCCACTACAGGACCTGGTCTACTGTCCCCACTACAGGACCTGGTCTACTGTCCCCACTACAGGACCTGGTCTACTGTAACCCACTACAGGACCTGGTCTACTGTCCCCACTACAGGACCTGGTCTACTGTAACCCACTACAGGACCTGGTCTACTGTCTCCACTACAGGACCTGGTCTACTGTCCCCACTACAGGACCTGGTCTACTGTCCCCACTACAGGACCTGGTCTACTGTAACCCACTACAGGACCTGGTCTACTGTCCTCATTACAGGACCTGGTCTACTGTAACCCACTACAGGACCTGGTCTACTGTCTCCACTACAGGACCTGGTCTACTGTCCCCACTACAGGACCTGGTCTACTGTCCCCACTACAGGACCTAGTCTACTGTCCCCACTACAGGACCTGGTCTACTGTCCCCACTACAGGACCTGGTCTACTGTCTCCACTACAGGACCTGGTCTACTGTCCCCACTACAGGACCTGGTCTACTGTCTCCTCTACAGGACCTGGTCTACTGTCCCCACTACAGGACCTGGTCTACTGTAACCCACTACAGGACCTGGTCTACTGTCCCCACTACAGGACCTGGTCTACTGTAACCCACTACAGGACCTGGTCTACTGTCTCCACTACAGGACCTGGTCTACTGTCCCCACTACAGGACCTGGTCTACTGTCCCCACTACAGGACCTGGTCTACTGTAACCCACTACAGGACCTGGTCTACTGTCCCCACTACAGGACCTGGTCTACTGTAACCCACTACAGGACCTGGTCTACTGTAACCCACTACAGGACCTGGTCTACTGTCCCCACTACAGGACCTGGTCTACTGTAACCCACTACAGGACCTGGTCTACTGTCCCCACTACAGGACCTGGTCTACTGTACCCACTACAGGACCTGGTCTACTGTAACCAACTACAGGACCTGGTCTACTGTCCCCGCTACAGGACCTGGTCTACTGTCCCCACTACAGGACCTGGTCTACTGTCCCCACTACAGGACCTGGTCTACTGTAACCCACTACAGGACCAGGTCTACTGTCTCCACTACAGGACCTGGTCTACTGTCCCCACTACAGGACCTAGTCTACTGTCCCCACTACAGGACCTGGTCTACTGTCCCCACTACAGGACCTGGCCTACTGTCTCCACTACAGGACCTGGTCTACTGTCCCCACTACAGGACCTGGTCTACTGTCTCCTCTACAGGACCTGGTCTACTGTCCCCACTACAGGACCTGGTCTACTGTAACCCACTACAGGACCTGGTCTACTGTCCCCACTACAGGACCTGGTCTACTGTAACCCACTACAGGACCTGGTCTACTGTCTCCACTACAGGACCTGGTCTACTGTCCCCACTACAGGACCTGGTCTACTGTCCCCACTACAGGACCTGGTCTACTGTAACCCACTACAGGACCTGGTCTACTGTCCCCACTACAGGACCTGGTCTACTGTAACCCACTACAGGACCTGGTCTACTGTAACCCACTACAGGACCTGGTCTACTGTCCCCACTACAGAACCTGGTCTACTGTAACCCACTACAGGAACTGGTCTACTGTCTCCACTACAGGACCTGGTCTACTGTTCCCACTACAGGACCTGGTCTACTGTCCCCACTACAGGACCTGGTCTACTGTCTCCACTGCAGGACCTGGTCTACTGTCCCCACTACAGGACCTGGTCTACTGTCTCCACTACAGGACCTGGTCTACTGTCCCCACTACAGGACCTGGTCTACTGTAACCCACTACAGGACCTGGTCTACTGTCACCACTACAGGACCTGGTCTACTGTCCCCACTACAGGACCTGGTCTACTGTCTCCACTACAGGACCTGGTCTACTGTCCCCACTACAGGACCTGGTCTACTGTAACCCACTACAGGACCTGGTCTACTGTCCCCACTACAGGACCTGGTCTACTGTCCCCACTACAGGACCTGGTCTACTGTACCCGTCCCCACTACAGGACCTGGTCTACTGTCCCCACTACAGGACCTGGTCAACTGTCCCCACTAAAGGACCTGGTCTACTGTACCCGTCCCCACTACAGGACCTGGTCTACTGTCCCCACTACAGGACCTGGTCTACTGTCCCCACTAAAGGACCTGGTCTACTGTCCCCACTACAGGACCTGGTCAACTGTCCCCACTACAGGACCTGGTGTACTGTAACCCACTACAGGACCTGGTCTACTGTCTCCACTACAGGACCTGGTCTACTGTCCCCACTACAGGACCTGGTCTACTGTCCCCACTAACGGACCTGGTGTACTGTCCCCACTACAGGACCTGGTCTACTGTCCCCACTACAGGACCTGGTCTACTGTAACCAACTACAGGACCTGGTCTACTGTCCCCACTACAGGACCTGGTCTACTGTCCCCACTACAGGACCTGGTCTACTGTAACCCACTACAGGACCTGGTCTACTGTCCCCACTACAGGACCTGGTCTACTGTAACCCACTACAGGACCTGGTCTACTGTCTCCACTACAGGACCTGGTCTACTGTCCCCACTACAGGACCTGGTCAACTGTCCCCACTACAGGACCTGGTCTACTGTCCCCACTACAGGACCTAGTCTACTGTCCCCACTACAGGACCTGGTCTACTGTCTCCACTACAGGACCTGGTCTACTGTCCCCACTACAGGACCTGGTCTACTGTCTCCACTACAGGACCTGGTCTACTGTCTCCACTACAGGACCTGGTCTACTGTCCCCACTACAGGACCTGGTCTACTGTCTCCACTACAGGACCTGGTCTACTGTCCCCACTACAGGACCTGGTCTACTGTCCCCACTACAAGACCTGGTCTACTGTCCCTGTCCCCACTAAAGGACCTGGTCTACTGTCCCCACTACAGGACCTGGTCAACTGTCCCCACTACAGGACCTGGTCTACTGTCCCCACTACAGGACCTGGTCTACTGTCCCTGTCCCCACTAAAGGACCTGGTCTACTGTCCCCACTACAGGACCTGGTCTACTGTCCCCACTACAGGACCTGGTCTACTGTCCCCACTACAGGACCTGGTCTACTGTCCCCACTACAGGACCTGGTCTACTGTACCCGTCCCCACTACAGGACCTGGTCTACTGTCCCCACTACAGGACCTGGTCTACTGTCCCTGTCCCCACTAAAGGACCTGGTCTACTGTCCCCACTAGAGGACCTGGTCTACTGTCCCCACTACAGGACCTGGTCTACTGTAACCCACTACAGGACCTGGTCTACTGTCCCCACTACAGGACCTGGTCTACTGTAACCCACTACAGGACCTGGTCTACTGTCCCCACTACAGGACCTGGTCTACTGTAACCCACTACAGGACCTGGTCTACTGTCCCCACTACAGGACCTGGTCTACTGTAACCCACTACAGGACCTGGTCTACTGTCTCCACTACAGGACCCGGTCTACTGTCCCCACTACAGGACCTGGTCTACTGTAACCCAATACAGGACCTGGTCTACTGTCCCCACTACAGGACCTGGTCTACTGTAACCCACTACAGGACCTGGTCTACTGTCCCCACTACAGGACCTGGTCTACTGTCTCCACTACAGGACCTGGTCTACTGTAACCCACTACAGGACCTGGTCTACTGTCTCCACTACAGGACCTGGTCTACTGTCCCCACTACAGGACCTGGTCTACTGTCCCCACTACAAGACCTGGTCTACTGTCCCTGTCCCCACTAAAGGACCTGGTCTACTGTCTCCACTACAGGACCTGGTCAACTGTCCCCACTACAGGACCTGGTCTACTGTCCCCACTACAGGACCTGGTCTACTGTCCCCACTACAAGACCTGGTCTACTGTCCCTGTCCCCACTAAAGGACCTGGTCTACTGTCCCCACTACAGGACCTGGTCAACTGTCCCCACTACAGGACCTGGTCTACTGTCCCCACTACAGGACCTGGTCTACTGTCCCCACTACAGGACCTGGTCTACTGTCCCCACTACAGGACCTGGTCTACATTCCCTGTCCCCACTAAAGGACCTGGTCTACTGTCCCCACTACAGGACCTGGTCTACTGTCCCCACTACAGGACCTGGTCTACTGTACCCGTCCCCACTACAGGACCTGGTCTACTGTACCCGTCCCCACTACAGGACCTGGTCTACTGTCCCTGTCCCCACTAAAGGACCTGGTCTACTGTCCCCACTAAAGGACCTGGTCTACTGTCCCCACTACAGGACCTGGTCAACTGTCCCCACTACAGGACCTGGTCTACTGTCCCCACTACAGGACCTGGTCTACTGTAACCCACTACAGGACCTGGTCTACTGTCCCCACTACAAGACCTGGTCTACTGTCCCTGTCCCCACTAAAGGACCTGGTCTACTGTCCCCACTACAGGACCTGGTCAACTGTCCCCACTACAGGACCTGGTCTACTGTCCCCACTACAGGACCTGGTCTACTGTCCCTGTCCCCACTAAAGGACCTGGTCTACTGTCCCCACTACAGGACCTGGTCAACTGTCCCCACTACAGGACCTGGTCTACTGTCCCCACTACAGGACCTGGTCTACTGTCCCCACTACAGGACCTGGTCTACTGTCCCCACTACAGGACCTGGTCTACTGTACCCGTCCCCACTACAGGACCTGGTCTACTGTCCCCACTACAGGACCTGGTCTACTGTACCCGTCCCCACTACAGGACCTGGTCTACTGTAACCCACTACAGGACCTGGTCTACTGTCTCCACTACAGGACCTGGTCTACTGTCCCCACTACAGGACCTGGTCTACTGTCCCCACTACAGGACCTAGTCTACTGTCCCCACTACAGGACCTGGTCTACTGTCCCCACTACAGGACCTGGTCTACTGTCTCCACTACAGGACCTGGTCTACTGTCCCCACTACAGGACCTGGTCTACTGTCTCCTCTACAGGACCTGGTCTACTGTCCCCACTACAGGACCTGGTCTACTGTAACCCACTACAGGACCTGGTCTACTGTCCCCACTACAGGACCTGGTCTACTGTAACCCACTACAGGACCTGGTCTACTGTCCCCACTACAGGACCTGGTCTACTGTCCCCACTACAGGACCTGGTCTACTGTCCCCACTACAGGACCTGGTCTACTGTCTCCACTACAGGACCTGGTCTACTGTCCCCACTACAGGACCTGGTCTACTGTCCCCACTACAGGACCTGGTCTACTGTCTCCACTGCAGGACCTGGTCTACTGTCCCCACTACAGGACCTGGTCTACTGTCCCCACTACAGGACCTGGTCTACTGTCTCCACTACAGGACCTGGTCTACTGTCCCCACTACAGGACCTGGTCTACTGTAACCCACTACAGGACCTGGTCTACTGTCCCCACTACAGGACCTGGTCTACTGTCCCCACTACAGGACCTGGTCTACTGTCTCCACTACAGGACCTGGTCTACTGTCCCCACTACAGGACCTGGTCTACTGTCCCCACTACAGGACCTGGTCTACTGTAACCCACTACAGGACCTGGTCTACTGTAACCCACTACAGGACCTGGTCTACTGTCCCCACTACAGGACCTGGTCTACTGTCTCCACTACAGGACCTGGTCTACTGTCCCTGTCCCCACTAAAGGACCTGGTCTACTGTCTCCACTACAGGACCTGGTCAACTGTCCCCACTACAGGACCTGGTCTACTGTCCCCACTACAGGACCTGGTCTACTGTCCCCACTACAAGACCTGGTCTACTGTCCCTGTCCCCACTAAAGGACCTGGTCTACTGTCCCCACTACAGGACCTGGTCAACTGTCCCCACTACAGGACCTGGTCTACTGTCCCCACTACAGGACCTGGTCTACTGTCCCCACTACAGGACCTGGTCTACATTCCCTGTCCCCACTAAAGGACCTGGTCTACTGTCCCCACTACAGGACCTGGTCTACTGTCCCCACTACAGGACCTGGTCTACTGTACCCGTCCCCACTACAGGACCTGGTCTACTGTCCCCACTACAGGACCTGGTCTACTGTACCCGTCCCCACTACAGGACCTGGTCTACTGTCCCTGTCCCCACTAAAGGACCTGGTCTACTGTCCCCACTAAAGGACCTGGTCTACTGTCCCCACTACAGGACCTGGTCAACTGTCCCCACTACAGGACCTGGTCTACTGTCCCCACTACAGGACCTGGTCTACTGTAACCCACTACAGGACCTGGTCTACTGTCCCCACTACAAGACCTGGTCTACTGTCCCTGTCCCCACTAAAGGACCTGGTCTACTGTCCCCACTACAGGACCTGGTCAACTGTCCCCACTACAGGACCTGGTCTACTGTCCCCACTACAGGACCTGGTCTACTGTCCCTGTCCCCACTAAAGGACCTGGTCTACTGTCCCCACTACAGGACCTGGTCAACTGTCCCCACTACAGGACCTGGTCTACTGTCCCCACTACAGGACCTGGTCTACTGTCCCCACTACAGGACCTGGTCTACTGTCCCCACTACAGGACCTGGTCTACTGTACCCGTCCCCACTACAGGACCTGGTCTACTGTCCCCACTACAGGACCTGGTCTACTGTACCCGTCCCCACTACAGGACCTGGTCTACTGTAACCCACTACAGGACCTGGTCTACTGTCTCCACTACAGGACCTGGTCTACTGTCCCCACTACAGGACCTGGTCTACTGTCCCCACTACAGGACCTAGTCTACTGTCCCCACTACAGGACCTGGTCTACTGTCCCCACTACAGGACCTGGTCTACTGTCCCCACTACAGGACCTGGTCTACTGTCTCCTCTACAGGACCTGGTCTACTGTCCCCACTACAGGACCTGGTCTACTGTAACCCACTACAGGACCTGGTCTACTGTCCCCACTACAGGACCTGGTCTACTGTAACCCACTACAGGACCTGGTCTACTGTCCCCACTACAGGACCTGGTCTACTGTCCCCACTACAGGACCTGGTCTACTGTCCCCACTACAGGACCTGGTCTACTGTCTCCACTACAGGACCTGGTCTACTGTCCCCACTACAGGACCTGGTCTACTGTCCCCACTACAGGACCTGGTCTACTGTCTCCACTGCAGGACCTGGTCTACTGTCCCCACTACAGGACCTGGTCTACTGTCCCCACTACAGGACCTGGTCTACTGTCTCCACTACAGGACCTGGTCTACTGTCCCCACTACAGGACCTGGTCTACTGTAACCCACTACAGGACCTGGTCTACTGTCCCCACTACAGGACCTGGTCTACTGTCCCCACTACAGGACCTGGTCTACTGTCTCCACTACAGGACCTGGTCTACTGTCCCCACTACAGGACCTGGTCTACTGTCCCCACTACAGGACCTGGTCTACTGTAACCCACTACAGGACCTGGTCTACTGTAACCCACTACAGGACCTGGTCTACTGTCCCCACTACAGGACCTGGTCTACTGTCTCCACTACAGGACCTGGTCTACTGTCCCCACTACAGGACCTGGTCTACTGTCTCCACTACAGGACCTGGTCTACTGTCCCCACTACAGGACCTGGTCTACTGTCCCCACTACAAGACCTGGTCTACTGTCCCCACTAAAGGACCTGGTCTACTGTCCCCACTACAGGACCTGGTCAACTGTCCCCACTACAGGACCTGGTCTACTGTCCCCACTACAGGACCTGGTCTACATTCCCTGTCCCCACTAAAGGACCTGGTCTACTGTCCCCACTACAGGACCTGGTCTACTGTCCACACTACAGGACCTGGTCTACTGTCCCCACTACAGGACCTGGTCTACTGTACCCGTCCCCACTACAGGACCTGGTCTACTGTCCCCACTACAGGACCTGGTCTACTGTACCCGTCCCCACTACAGGACCTGGTCTACTGTCCCTGTCCCCACTAAAGGACCTGGTCTACTGTCCCCACTACAGGACCTGATCTACTGTCCCTGTCCCCACTAAAGGACCTGGTCTACTGTCCCCACTACAGGACCTGGTCAACTGTCCCCACTACAGGACCTGGTCTACTGTCCCCACTACAGGACCTGGTCTACTGTAACCCACTACAGGACCTGGTCTACTGTCCCCACTACAGGACCTGGTCTACTGTCCCTGTCCCCACTAAAGGACCTGGTCTACTGTCCCCACTACAGGACCTGGTCTACTGTCCCCACTACAGGACCTGGTCTACTGTACCCGTCCCCACTACAGGACCTGGTCTACTGTCCCCACTACAGGACCTGGTCTACTGTACCCGTCCCCACTACAGGACCTGGTCTACTGTCCCTGTCCCCACTAAAGGACCTGGTCTACTGTCCCCACTAAAGGACCTGGTCTACTGTCCCCACTACAGGACCTGGTCAACTGTCCCCACTACAGGACCTGGTCTACTGTCCCCACTACAGGACCTGGTCTACTGTAACCCACTACAGGACCTGGTCTACTGTCCCCACTACAAGACCTGGTCTACTGTCCCTGTCCCCACTAAAGGACCTGGTCTACTGTCCCCACTACAGGACCTGGTCAACTGTCCCCACTACAGGACCTGGTCTACTGTCCCCACTACAGGACCTGGTCTACTGTCCCTGTCCCCACTAAAGGACCTGGTCTACTGTCCCCACTACAGGACCTGGTCTACTGTCCCCACTACAGGACCTGGTCTACTGTCCCCACTACAGGACCTGGTCTACTGTCCCCACTACAGGACCTGGTCTACTGTACCCGTCCCCACTACAGGACCTGGTCTACTGTCCCCACTACAGGACCTGGTCTACTGTACCCGTCCCCACTACAGGACCTGGTCTACTGTCCCTGTCCCCACTAAAGGACCTGGTCTACTGTCCCCACTACAGGACCTGGTCTACTGTAACCCACTACAGGACCTGGTCTACTGTCTCCACTACAGGACCTGGTCTACTGTCCCCACTACAGGACCTGGTCTACTGTCCCCACTACAGGACCTAGTCTACTGTCCCCACTACAGGACCTGGTCTACTGTCCCCACTACAGGACCTGGTCTACTGTCTCCACTACAGGACCTGGTCTACTGTCCCCACTACAGGACCTGGTCTACTGTCTCCTCTACAGGACCTGGTCTACTGTCCCCACTACAGGACCTGGTCTACTGTCCCCACTACAGGACCTGGTCTACTGTCTCCACTACAGGACCTGGTCTACTGTCCCCACTACAGGACCTGGTCTACTGTCCCCACTACAGGACCTGGTCTACTGTCTCCACTGCAGGACCTGGTCTACTGTCCCCACTACAGGACCTGGTCTACTGTCCCCACTACAGGACCTGGTCTACTGTCTCCACTACAGGACCTGGTCTACTGTCCCCACTACAGGACCTGGTCTACTGTAACCCACTACAGGACCTGGTCTACTGTCCCCACTACAGGACCTGGTCTACTGTCCCCACTACAGGACCTGGTCTACTGTCTCCACTACAGGACCTGGTCTACTGTCCCCACTACAGGACCTGGTCTACTGTCCCCACTACAGGACCTGGTCTACTGTAACCCACTACAGGACCTGGTCTACTGTAACCCACTACAGGACCTGGTCTACTGTCCCCACTACAGGACCTGGTCTACTGTCTCCACTACAGGACCTGGTCTACTGTCCCCACTACAGGACCTGGTCTACTGTCTCCACTACAGGACCTGGTCTACTGTCCCCACTACAGGACCTGGTCTACTGTCCCCACTACAAGACCTGGTCTACTGTCCCCACTAAAGGACCTGGTCTACTGTCCCCACTACAGGACCTGGTCAACTGTCCCCACTACAGGACCTGGTCTACTGTCCCCACTACAGGACCTGGTCTACATTCCCTGTCCCCACTAAAGGACCTGGTCTACTGTCCCCACTACAGGACCTGGTCTACTGTCCACACTACAGGACCTGGTCTACTGTCCCCACTACAGGACCTGGTCTACTGTACCCGTCCCCACTACAGGACCTGGTCTACTGTCCCCACTACAGGACCTGGTCTACTGTACCCGTCCCCACTACAGGACCTGGTCTACTGTCCCTGTCCCCACTAAAGGACCTGGTCTACTGTCCCCACTACAGGACCTGGTCTACTGTCCCCACTACAGGACCTGATCTACTGTCCCTGTCCCCACTAAAGGACCTGGTCTACTGTCCCCACTACAGGACCTGGTCAACTGTCCCCACTACAGGACCTGGTCTACTGTCCCCACTACAGGACCTGGTCTACTGTAACCCACTACAGGACCTGGTCTACTGTCCCCACTACAGGACCTGGTCTACTGTCCCTGTCCCCACTAAAGGACCTGGTCTACTGTCCCCACTACAGGACCTGGTCTACTGTCCCCACTACAGGACCTGGTCTACTGTACCCGTCCCCACTACAGGACCTGGTCTACTGTCCCCACTACAGGACCTGGTCTACTGTACCCGTCCCCACTACAGGACCTGGTCTACTGTCCCTGTCCCCACTAAAGCACCTGGTCTACTGTCCCCACTAAAGGACCTGGTCTACTGTCCCCACTACAGGACCTGGTCAACTGTCCCCACTACAGGACCTGGTCTACTGTCCCCACTACAGGACCTGGTCTACTGTAACCCACTACAGGACCTGGTCTACTGTCCCCACTACAAGACCTGGTCTACTGTCCCTGTCCCCACTAAAGGACCTGGTCTACTGTCCCCACTACAGGACCTGGTCAACTGTCCCCACTACAGGACCTGGTCTACTGTCCCCACTACAGGACCTGGTCTACTGTCCCTGTCCCCACTAAAGGACCTGGTCTACTGTCCCCACTACAGGACCTGGTCAACTGTCCCCACTACAGGACCTGGTCTACTGTCCCCACTACAGGACCTGGTCTACTGTCCCCACTACAGGACCTGGTCTACTGTCCCCACTACAGGACCTGGTCTACTGTACCCGTCCCCACTACAGGACCTGGTCTACTGTCCCCACTACAGGACCTGGTCTACTGTACCCGTCCCCACTACAGGACCTGGTCTACTGTCCCTGTCCCCACTAAAGGACCTGGTCTACTGTCCCCACTACAGGACCTGGTCTACTGTAACCCACTACAGGACCTGGTCTACTGTCTCCACTACAGGACCTGGTCTACTGTCCCCACTACAGGACCTGGTCTACTGTCCCCACTACAGGACCTAGTCTACTGTCCCCACTACAGGACCTGGTCTACTGTCCCCACTACAGGACCTGGTCTACTGTCTCCACTACAGGACCTGGTCTACTGTCCCCACTACAGGACCTGGTCTACTGTCTCCTCTACAGGACCTGGTCTACTGTCCCCACTACAGGACCTGGTCTACTGTAACCCACTACAGGACCTGGTCTACTGTCCCCACTACAGGACCTGGTCTACTGTAACCCACTACAGGACCTGGCCTACTGTCTCCACTACAGGACCTGGTCTACTGTCCCCACTACAGGACCTGGTCTACTGTCCCCACTACAGGACCTGGTCTACTGTAACCCACTACAGGACCTGGTCTACTGTCCCCACTACAGGACCTGGTCTACTGTAACCCACTACAGGACCTGGTCTACTGTCCCTGTCCCCACTAAAGGACCTGGTCTACTGTCCCCACTACAGGACCTGGTCTACTGTCCCCACTACAGGACCTGGTCTACTGTACCCGTCCCCACTACAGGACCTGGTCTACTGTCCCCACTACAGGACCTGGTCTACTGTACCCGTCCCCACTACAGGACCTGGTCTACTGTCCCTGTCCCCACTAAAGGACCTGGTCTACTGTCCCCACTAAAGGACCTGGTCTACTGTCCCCACTACAGGACCTGGTCAACTGTCCCCACTACAGGACCTGGTCTACTGTCCCCACTACAGGACCTGGTCTACTGTAACCCACTACAGGACCTGGTCTACTGTCCCCACTACAAGACCTGGTCTACTGTCCCTGTCCCCACTAAAGGACCTGGTCTACTGTCCCCACTACAGGACCTGGTCAACTGTCCCCACTACAGGACCTGGTCTACTGTCCCCACTACAGGACCTGGTCTACTGTCCCTGTCCCCACTAAAGGACCTGGTCTACTGTCCCCACTACAGGACCTGGTCAACTGTCCCCACTACAGGACCTGGTCTACTGTCCCCACTACAGGACCTGGTCTACTGTAACCCACTACAGGACCTGGTCTACTGTCCCCACTACAGGACCTGGTCTACTGTCCCCACTACAGGACCTGGTCTACTGTACCCGTCCCCACTACAGGACCTGGTCTACTGTCCCCACTACAGGACCTGGTCTACTGTACCCGTCCCCACTACAGGACCTGGTCTACTGTCCCTGTCCCCACTAAAGGACCTGGTCTACTGTCCCCACTACAGGACCTGGTCTACTGTAACCCACTACAGGACCTGGTCTACTGTCTCCACTACAGGACCTGGTCTACTGTCCCCACTACAGGACCTGGTCTACTGTCCCCACTACAGGACCTGGTCTATTGTCCCCACTACAGGACCTGGTCTACTGTCCCCACTACAGGACCTGGTCTACTGTCCCCACTACAGGACCTGGTCTACTGTCTCCACTACAGGACCTGGTCTACTGTCCCCACTACAGGACCTGGTCTACTGTCTCCTCTACAGGACCTGGTCTACTGTCCCCACTACAGGACCTGGTCTACTGTAACCCACTACAGGACCTGGTCTACTGTCCCCACTACAGGACCTGGTCTACTGTAACCCACTACAGGACCTGGTCTACTGTCTCCACTACAGGACCTGGTCTACTGTCCCCACTACAGGACCTGGTCTACTGTCCCCACTACAGGACCTGGTCTACTGTCCCCACTACAGGACCTGGTCTACTGTAACCCACTACAGGACCTGGTCTACTGTCCCCACTACAGGACCTGGTCTACTGTAACCCACTACAGGACCTGGTCTACTGTCCCCACTACAAGACCTGGTCTACTGTCCCTGTCCCCACTAAAGGACCTGGTCTACTGTCCCCACTACAGGACCTGGTCAACTGTCCCCACTACAGGACCTGGTCTACTGTCCCCACTACAGGACCTGGTCTACTGTCCCTGTCCCCACTAAAGGACCTGGTCTACTGTCCCCACTACAGGACCTGGTCAACTGTCCCCACTACAGGACCTGGTCTACTGTCCCCACTACAGGACCTGGTCTACTGTAACCCACTACAGGACCTGGTCTACTGTCCCCACTACAGGACCTGGTCTACTGTCCCCACTACAGGACCTGGTCTACTGTACCCGTCCCCACTACAGGACCTGGTCTACTGTCCCCACTACAGGACCTGGTCTACTGTACCCGTCCCCACTACAGGACCTGGTCTACTGTCCCTGTCCCCACTAAAGGACCTGGTCTACTGTCCCCACTACAGGACCTGGTCTACTGTAACCCACTACAGGACCTGGTCTACTGTCTCCACTACAGGACCTGGTCTACTGTCCCCACTACAGGACCTGGTCTACTGTCCCCACTACAGGACCTAGTCTACTGTCCCCACTACAGGACCTGGTCTACTGTCCCCACTACAGGACCTGGTCTACTGTCTCCACTACAGGACCTGGTCTACTGTCCCCACTACAGGACCTGGTCTACTGTCTCCTCTACAGGACCTGGTCTACTGTCCCCACTACAGGACCTGGTCTACTGTAACCCACTACAGGACCTGGTCTACTGTCCCCACTACAGGACCTGGTCTACTGTAACCCACTACAGGACCTGGTCTACTGTCTCCACTACAGGACCTGGTCTACTGTCCCCACTACAGGACCTGGTCTACTGTCCCCACTACAGGACCTGGTCTACTGTAACCCACTACAGGACCTGGTCTACTGTCCCCACTACAGGACCTGGTCTACTGTAACCCACTACAGGACCTGGTCTACTGTAACCCACTACAGGACCTGGTCTACTGTCCCCACTACAGGACCTGGTCTACTGTCCCCACTACAGGACCTGGTCTACTGTCTCCACTACAGGACCTGGTCTACTGTCCCCACTACAGGACCTGGTCTACTGTCCCCACTACAGGACCTGGTCTACTGTCTCCACTACAGGACCTGGTCTACTGTCCCCACTACAGGACCTGGTCTACTGTCCCCACTACAGGACCTGGTCTACTGTCTCCACTACAGGACCTGGTCTACTGTCCCCACTACAGGACCTGGTCTACTGTCCCCACTACAGGACCTGGTCTACTGTCTCCACTGCAGGACCTGGTCTACTGTCCCCACTACAGGACCTGGTCTACTGTCCCCACTACAGGACCTGGTCTACTGTCTCCACTACAGGACCTGGTCTACTGTCCCCACTACAGGACCTGGTCTACTGTAACCCACTACAGGACCTGGTCTACTGTCCCCACTACAGGACCTGGTCTACTGTCCCCACTACAGGACCTGGTCTACTGTCTCCACTACAGGACCTGGTCTACTGTCCCCACTACAGGACCTGGTCTACTGTCCCCACTACAGGACCTGGTCTACTGTAACCCACTACAGGACCTGGTCTACTGTAACCCACTACAGGACCTGGTCTACTGTCCCCACTACAGGACCTGGTCTACTGTCTCCACTACAGGACCTGGTCTACTGTCCCCACTACAGGACCTGGTCTACTGTCTCCACTACAGGACCTGGTCTACTGTCCCCACTACAGGACCTGGTCTACTGTCCCCACTACAAGACCTGGTCTACTGTCCCCACTAAAGGACCTGGTCTACTGTCCCCACTACAGGACCTGGTCAACTGTCCCCACTACAGGACCTGGTCTACTGTCCCCACTACAGGACCTGATCTACTGTCCCCACTACAGGACCTGGTCTACATTCCCTGTCCCCACTAAAGGACCTGGTCTACTGTCCCCACTACAGGACCTGGTCTACTGTCCCCACTACAGGACCTGGTCTACTGTACCCGTCCCCACTACAGGACCTGGTCTACTGTCCCCACTACAGGACCTGGTCTACTGTACCCGTCCCCACTACAGGACCTGGTCTACTGTCCCTGTCCCCACTAAAGGACCTGGTCTACTGTCCCCACTACAGGACCTGGTCTACTGTCCCCACTACAGGACCTGATCTACTGTCCCTGTCCCCACTACAGGACCTGGTCTACTGTCCCCACTACAGGACCTGGTCTACTGTCCCCACTACAGGACCTGGTCTACTGTAACCCACTACAGGACCTGGTCTACTGTCCCCACTACAGGACCTGGTCTACTGTCCCTGTCCCCACTAAAGGACCTGGTCTACTGTCCCCACTACAGGACCTGGTCTACTGTCCCCACTACAGGACCTGGTCTACTGTCCCCACTACAGGACGTGATCTACTGTCCCCACTACAGGACCTGGTCTACTGTACCCGTCCCCACTACAGGACCTGGTCTACTGTCCCTGTCCCCACTAAAGGACCTGGTCTACTGTCCCCACTACAGGACCTGGTCTACTGTAACCCACTACAGGACCTGGTCTACTGTCTCCACTACAGGACCTGGTCTACTGTCCCCACTACAGGACCTGGTCTACTGTCCCCACTACAGGACCTAGTCTACTGTCCCCACTACAGGACCTGGTCTACTGTCCCCACTACAGGACCTGGTCTACTGTCTCCACTACAGGACCTGGTCTACTGTCCCCACTACAGGACCTGGTCTACTGTCTCCTCTACAGGACCTGGTCTACTGTCCCCACTACAGGACCTGGTCTACTGTAACCCACTACAGGACCTGGTCTACTGTCCCCACTACAGGACCTGGTCTACTGTAACCCACTACAGGACCTGGTCTACTGTCTCCACTACAGGACCTGGTCTACTGTCCCCACTACAGGACCTGGTCTACTGTCCCCACTACAGGACCTGGTCTACTGTAACCCACTACAGGACCTGGTCTACTGTCCCCACTACAGGACCTGGTCTACTGTAACCCACTACAGGACCTGGTCTACTGTCCCCACTACAGGACCTGGTCTACTGTCCCTGTCCCCACTAAAGGACCTGGTCTACTGTCCCCACTACAGGACCTGGTCTACTGTCCCCACTACAGGACCTGGTCTACTGTACCCGTCCCCACTACAGGACCTGGTCTACTGTCCCCACTACAGGACCTGGTCTACTGTACCCGTCCCCACTACAGGACCTGGTCTACTGTCCCTGTCCCCACTAAAGGACCTGGTCTACTGTCCCCACTAAAGGACCTGGTCTACTGTCCCCACTACAGGACCTGGTCAACTGTCCCCACTACAGGACCTGGTCTACTGTCCCCACTACAGGACCTGGTCTACTGTAACCCACTACAGGACCTGGTCTACTGTCCCCACTACAAGACCTGGTCTACTGTCCCTGTCCCCACTAAAGGACCTGGTCTACTGTCCCCACTACAGGACCTGGTCAACTGTCCCCACTACAGGACCTGGTCTACTGTCCCCAGTACAGGACCTGGTCTACTGTCCCTGTCCCCACTAAAGGACCTGGTCTACTGTCCCCACTACAGGACCTGGTCAACTGTCCCCACTACAGGACCTGGTCTACTGTCCCCACTACAGGACCTGGTCTACTGTAACCCACTACAGGACCTGGTCTACTGTCCCCACTACAGGACCTGGTCTACTGTCCCCACTACAGGACCTGGTCTACTGTACCCGTCCCCACTACAGGACCTGGTCTACTGTCCCCACTACAGGACCTGGTCTACTGTACCCGTCCCCACTACAGGACCTGGTCTACTGTCCCTGTCCCCACTAAAGGACCTGGTCTACTGTCCCCACTACAGGACCTGGTCTACTGTAACCCACTACAGGACCTGGTCTACTGTCTCCACTACAGGACCTGGTCTACTGTCCCCACTACAGGACCTGGTCTACTGTCCCCACTACAGGACCTAGTCTACTGTCCCCACTACAGGACCTGGTCTACTGTCCCCACTACAGGACCTGGTCTACTGTCTCCACTACAGGACCTGGTCTACTGTCCCCACTACAGGACCTGGTCTACTGTCTCCTCTACAGGACCTGGTCTACTGTCCCCACTACAGGACCTGGTCTACTGTAACCCACTACAGGACCTGGTCTACTGTCCCCACTACAGGACCTGGTCTACTGTAACCCACTACAGGACCTGGTCTACTGTCTCCACTACAGGACCTGGTCTACTGTCCCCACTAAAGGACCTGGTCTACTGTCCCCACTACAGGACCTGGTCTACTGTAACCCACTACAGGACCTGGTCTACTGTCCCCACTACAGGACCTGGTCTACTGTAACCCACTACAGGACCTGGTCTACTGTAACCCACTACAGGACCTGGTCTACTGTCCCCACTACAGGACCTGGTCTACTGTCCCCACTACAGGACCTGGTCTACTGTCTCCACTACAGGACCTGGTCTACTGTCCCCACTACAGGACCTGGTCTACTGTCCCCACTACAGGACCTGGTCTACTGTCTCCACTACAGGACCTGGTCTACTGTCCCCACTACAGGACCTGGTCTACTGTCCCCACTACAGGACCTGGTCTACTGTCTCCACTACAGGACCTGGTCTACTGTCCCCACTACAGGACCTGGTCTACTGTCCCCACTACAGGACCTGGTCTACTGTCTCCACTGCAGGACCTGGTCTACTGTCCCCACTACAGGACCTGGTCTACTGTCCCCACTACAGGACCTGGTCTACTGTCTCCACTACAGGACCTGGTCTACTGTCCCCACTACAGGACCTGGTCTACTGTAACCCACTACAGGACC
Organism: Telmatherina bonti; assembly: GCF_933228915.1. NCBI lineage: Eukaryota > Metazoa > Chordata > Actinopteri > Atheriniformes > Telmatherinidae > Telmatherina > Telmatherina bonti. Next base: position 41,891,135 of record NC_136627.1, on the reverse strand, counting down.
TGGTCTACTGTCCCCACTACAGGACCTGGTCTACTGTCCCCACTACAGGACCTGGTCTACTGTCTCCACTACAGGACCTGGTCTACTGTCCCCACTACAGGACCTGGTCTACTGTAACCCACTACAGGACCTGGTCTACTGTAACCCACTACAGGACCTGGTCTACTGTCCCCACTACAGGACCTGGTCTACTGTCTCCACTACAGGACCTGGTCTACTGTCCCCACTACAGGACCTGGTCTACTGTCTCCACTACAGGACCTGGTCTACTGTCCCCACTACAGGACCTGGTCTACTGTCCCCACTACAAGACCTGGTCTACTGTCCCCACTAAAGGACCTGGTCTACTGTCCCCACTACAGGACCTGGTCAACTGTCCCCACTACAGGACCTGGTCTACTGTCCCCACTACAGGACCTGGTCTACTGTCCCCACTACAGGACCTGGTCTACATTCCCTGTCCCCACTAAAGGACCTGGTCTACTGTCCCCACTACAGGACCTGGTCTACTGTCCCCACTACAGGACCTGGTCTACTGTACCCGTCCCCACTACAGGACCTGGTCTACTGTCCCCACTACAGGACCTGGTCTACTGTACCCGTCCCCACTACAGGACCTGGTCTACTGTCCCTGTCCCCACTAAAGGACCTGGTCTACTGTCCCCACTACAGGACCTGGTCTACTGTCCCCACTACAGGACCTGATCTACTGTCCCTGTCCCCACTACAGGACCTGGTCTACTGTCCCCACTACAGGACCTGGTCTACTGTCCCCACTACAGGACCTGGTCTACTGTAACCCACTACAGGACCTGGTCTACTGTCCCCACTACAGGACCTGGTCTACTGTCCCTGTCCCCACTAAAGGACCTGGTCTACTGTCCCCACTACAGGACCTGGTCTACTGTCCCCACTACAGGACCTGGTCTACTGTCCCCACTACAGGACGTGATCTACTGTCCCCACTACAGGACCTGGTCTACTGTACCCGTCCCCACTACAGGACCTGGTCTACTGTCCCCTCTACAGGACCTGGTCTACTGTCCCCACTACAGGACCTGGTCTACTGTCCCCATCCACACTGCAGGACCTGGTCTACTGTCCCCACTACAGGACCTGGTCTACTGTCCCCACTACAGGACCTGGTCTACTGTCCCCACTACAGGACCTGGTCTACTGTAACCCACTACAGGACCTGGTCTACTGTAACCCACTACAGGACCTGGTCTACTGTCTCCACTACAGGACCTGGTCTACTGTCCCCACTACAGGACCTGGTCTACTGTCTCCACTGCAGGACCTGGTCTACTGTCCCCACTACAGGACCTGGTCTACTGTCCCCACTCCAGGACCTGGTCTACTGTCCCCACTACAGGACCTGGTCTACTGTCCCCACTACAGGACCTGGTCTACTGTAACCCACTACAGGACCTGGTCTACTGTCCCCACTACAGGACCTGGTCTACTGTAACCCACTACAGGACCTGGTCTACTGTCTCCACTACAGGACCTGGTCTACTGTCCCCACTACAGGACCTGGTCTACTGTCCCCACTACAGGACCTGGTCTACTGTAACCCACTACAGGACCTGGTCTACTGTCCCCACTACAGGACCTGGTCTACTGTAACCCACTACAGGACCTGGTCTACTGTCCCCACTACAGGACCTGGTCTACTGTAACCCACTACAGGACCTGGTCTACTGTCTCCACTACAGGACCTGGTCTACTGTCCCCACTACAGGACCTGGTCTACTGTCCCCACTACAGGACCTGGTCTACTGTAACCCACTACAGGACCTGGTCTACTGTCCCCACTACAGGACCTGGTCTACTGTAACCCACTACAGGACCTGGTCTACTGTAACCCACTACAGGACCTGGTCTACTGTCTCCACTACAGGACCTGGTCTACTGTCCCCACTACAGGACCTGGTCTACTGTCCCCACTACAGGACCTAGTCTACTGTCCCCACTACAGGACCTGGTCTACTGTCCCCACTACAGGACCTGGTCTACTGTCCCCACTACAGGACCTGGTCTACTGTCTCCTCTACAGGACCTGGTCTACTGTCCCCACTACAGGACCTGGTCTACTGTAACCCACTACAGGACCTGGTCTACTGTCCCCACTACAGGACCTGGTCTACTGTAACCCACTACAGGACCTGGTCTACTGTCTCCACTACAGGACCTGGTCTACTGTCCCCACTACAGGACCTGGTCTACTGTCCCCACTACAGGACCTGGTCTACTGTAACCCACTACAGGACCTGGTCTACTGTCCCCACTACAGGACCTGGTCTACTGTAACCCACTACAGGACCTGGTCTACTGTAACCCACTACAGGACCTGGTCTACTGTCCCCACTACAGGACCTGGTCTACTGTAACCCACTACAGGACCTGGTCTACTGTCCCCACTACAGGACCTGGTCTACTGTACCCACTACAGGACCTGGTCTACTGTAACCAACTACAGGACCTGGTCTACTGTCCCCGCTACAGGACCTGGTCTACTGTCCCCACTACAGGACCTGGTCTACTGTCCCCACTACAGGACCTGGTCTACTGTAACCCACTACAGGACCTGGTCTACTGTCTCCACTACAGGACCTGGTCTACTGTCCCCACTACAGGACCTAGTCTACTGTCCCCACTACAGGACCTGGTCTACTGTCCCCACTACAGGACCTGGTCTACTGTCTCCACTACAGGACCTGGTCTACTGTCCCCACTACAGGACCTGGTCTACTGTCTCCTCTACAGGACCTGGTCTACTGTCCCCACTACAGGACCTGGTCTACTGTAACCCACTACAGGACCTGGTCTACTGTCTCCACTACAGGACCTGGTCTACTGTTCCCACTACAGGACCTGGTCTACTGTCCCCACTACAGGACCTGGTCTACTGTCTCCACTGCAGGACCTGGTCTACTGTCCCCACTACAGGACCTGGTCTACTGTCCCCACTACAGGACCTGGTCTACTGTCTCCACTACAGGACCTGGTCTACTGTCCCCACTACAGGACCTGGTCTACTGTAACCCACTACAGGACCTGGTCTACTGTCCCCACTACAGGACCTGGTCTACTGTCCCCACTACAGGACCTGGTCTACTGTCCCCACTACAGGACCTGGTCTACTGTCCCCACTACAGGACCTGGTCAACTGTCCCCACTAAAGGACCTGGTCAACTGTACCCGTCCCCACTACAGGACCTGGTCTACTGTCCCCACTACAGGACCTGGTCTACTGTCCCCACTAAAGGACCTGGTCTACTGTCCCCACTACAGGACCTGGTCCACTGTCCCCACTACAGGACCTGGTGTACTGTAACCCACTACAGGACCTGGTCTACTGTCTCCACTACAGGACCTGGTCTACTGTAACCAACTACAGGACCTGGTCTACTGTCCCCACTACAGGACCTGGTCTACTGTCCCCACTACAGGACCTGGTCTACTGTAACCCACTAAAGGACCTGGTCTACTGTCCCCACTACAGGACCTGGTCTACTGTAACCCACTACAGGACCTGGTCTACTGTCTCCACTACAGGACCTGGTCTACTGTCCCCACTACAGGACCTGGTCTACTGTCCCCACTACAGGACCTAGTCTACTGTCCCCACTACAGGACCTGGTCTACTGTCTCCACTACAGGACCTGGTCTACTGTCCCCACTACAGGACCTGGTCTACTGTCTCCACTACAGGACCTGGTCTACTGTCCCCACTACAGGACCTGGTCTACTGTCCCCACTACAAGACCTGGTCTACTGTCCCTGTCCCCACTAAAGGACCTGGTCTACTGTCCCCACTACAGGACCTGGTCAACTGTCCCCACTACAGGACCTGGTCTACTGTCCCCACTACAGGACCTGGTCTACTGTCCCTGTCCCCACTAAAGGACCTGGTCTACTGTCCCCACTACAGGACCTGGTCTACTGTCCCCACTACAGGACCTGGTCTACTGTCCCCACTACAGGACCTGGTCTACTGTCCCCACTACAGGACCTGGTCTACTGTACCCGTCCCCACTACAGGACCTGGTCTACTGTCCCCACTACAGGACCTGGTCTACTGTCCCTGTCCCCACTAAAGGACCTGGTCTACTGTCCCCACTAGAGGACCTGGTCTACTGTCCCCACTACAGGACCTGGTCTACTGTAACCCACTACAGGACCTGGTCTACTGTAACCCACTACAGGACCTGGTCTACTGTCCCCACTACAGGACCTGGTCTACTGTAACCCACTACAGGACCTGGTCTACTGTCCCCACTACAGGACCTGGTCTACTGTAACCCACTACAGGACCTGGTCTACTGTCTCCACTACAGGACCTGGTCTACTGTCCCCACTACAGGACCTGGTCTACTGTAACCCAATACAGGACCTGGTCTACTGTCCCCACTACAGGACCTGGTCTACTGTAACCCACTACAGGACCTGGTCTACTGTCCCCACTACAGGACCTGGTCTACTGTCTCCACTACAGGACCTGGTCTACTGTCCCCACTACAGGACCCGGTCTACTGTCTCCACTACAGGACCCGGTCTACTGTCCCCACTACAGGACCTGGTCTACTGTCCCCACTACAAGACCTGGTCTACTGTCCCTGTCCCCACTAAAGGACCTGGTCTACTGTCCCCACTACAGGACCTGGTCAACTGTCCCCACTACAGGACCTGGTCTACTGTCCCCACTACAGGACCTGGTCTACTGTCCCCACTACAGGACCTGGTCTACTGTCTCCACTACAGGACCTGGTCTACTGTCCCCACTACAGGACCTGGTCTACTGTCTCCACTACAGGACCTGGTCTACTGTCCCCACTACAGGACCTGGTCTACTGTCCCCACTACAAGACCTGGTCTACTGTCCCTGTCCCCACTAAAGGACCTGGTCTACTGTCCCCACTACAGGACCTGGTCAACTGTCCCCACTACAGGACCTGGTCTACTGTCCCCACTACAGGACCTGGTCTACTGTCCCTGTCCCCACTAAAGGACCTGGTCTACTGTCCCCACTACAGGACCTGGTCTACTGTCCCCACTACAGGACCTGGTCTACTGTCCCCACTACAGGACCTGGTCTACTGTCCCCACTACAGGACCTGGTCTACTGTACCCGTCCCCACTACAGGACCTGGTCTACTGTCCCCACTACAGGACCTGGTCTACTGTCCCTGTCCCCACTAAAGGACCTGGTCTACTGTCCCCACTAGAGGACCTGGTCTACTGTCCCCACTACAGTACCTGGTCTACTGTAACCCACTACAGGACCTGGTCTACTGTAACCCACTACAGGACCTGGTCTACTGTCCCCACTACAGGACCTGGTCTACTGTAACCCACTACAGGACCTGGTCTACTGTCCCCACTACAGGACCTGGTCTACTGTAACCCACTACAGGACCTGGTCTACTGTCTCCACTACAGGACCTGGTCTACTGTCCCCACTACAGGACCTGGTCTACTGTAACCCAATACAGGACCTGGTCTACTGTCCCCACTACAGGACCTGGTCTACTGTAACCCACTACAGGACCTGGTCTACTGTCCCCACTACAGGACCTGGTCTACTGTCTCCACTACAGGACCTGGTCTACTGTCCCCACTACAGGACCCGGTCTACTGTCTCCACTACAGGACCTGGTCTACTGTCCCCACTACAGGACCTGGTCTACTGTCCCCACTACAAGACCTGGTCTACTGTCCCTGTCCCCACTAAAGGACCTGGTCTACTGTCTCCACTACAGGACCTGGTCAACTGTAACCCACTACAGGACCTGGTCTACTGTCCCCACTACAGGACCTGGTCTACTGTCCCCACTACAAGACCTGGTCTACTGTCCCTGTCCCCACTAAAGGACCTGGTCTACTGTCCCCACTACAGGACCTGGTCAACTGTCCCCACTACAGGACCTGGTCTACTGTCCCCACTACAGGACCTGGTCTACTGTCCCCACTACAGGACCTGGTCTACATTCCCTGTCCCCACTAAAGGACCTGGTCTACTGTCCCCACTACAGGACCTGGTCTACTGTCCCCACTACAGGACCTGGTCTACTGTACCCGTCCCCACTACAGGACCTGGTCTACTGTCCCCACTACAGGACCTGGTCTACTGTACCCGTCCCCACTACAGGACCTGGTCTACTGTCCCTGTCCCCACTAAAGGACCTGGTCTACTGTCCCCACTAAAGGACCTGGTCTACTGTCCCCACTACAGGACCTGGTCAACTGTCCCCACTACAGGACCTGGTCTACTGTCCCCACTACAGGACCTGGTCTACTGTTACCCACTACAGGACCTGGTCTACTGTCCCCACTACAAGACCTGGTCTACTGTCCCTGTCCCCACTAAAGGACCTGGTCTACTGTCCCCACTACAGGACCTGGTCAACTGTCCCCACTACAGGACCTGGTCTACTGTCCCCACTACAGGACCTGGTCAACTGTCCCCACTAAAGGACCTGGTCTACTGTCCCCACTACAGGACCTGGTCTACTGTCCCCACTACAGGACCTGGTCTACTGTACCCGTCCCCACTACAGGACCTGGTCTACTGTCCCCACTACAGGACCTGGTCTACTGTACCCGTCCCCACTACAGGACCTGGTCTACTGTCCCTGTCCCCACTAAAGGACCTGGTCTACTGTCCCCACTAAAGGACCTGGTCTACTGTCCCCACTACAGGACCTGGTCAACTGTCCCCACTACAGGACCTGGTCTACTGTCCCCACTACAGGACCTGGTCTACTGTAACCCACTACAGGACCTGGTCTACTGTCCCCACTACAAGACCTGGTCTACTGTCCCTGTCCCCACTAAAGGACCTGGTCTACTGTCCCCACTACAGGACCTGGTCAACTGTCCCCACTACAGGACCTGGTCTACTGTCCCCACTACAGGACCTGGTCTACTGTCCCTGTCCCCACTAAGGGACCTGGTCTACTGTCCCCACTACAGGACCTGGTCAACTGTCCCCACTACAGGACCTGGTCTACTGTCCCCACTACAGGACCTGGTCTACTGTCCCCACTACAGGACCTGGTCTACTGTCCCCACTAAAGGACCTGGTCTACTGTCCCCACTACAGGACCTGGTCTACTGTCCCCACTACAAGACCTGGTCTACTGTCTCCACTACAGGACCTGGTCTACTGTAACCCACTACAGGACCTGGTCTACTGTAACCCACTACAGGACCTGGTCTACTGTCTCCACTACAGGACCTGGTCTACTGTCCCCACTACAGGACCTGGTCTACTGTCCCCACTACAGGACCTAGTCTACTGTCCCCACTACAGGACCTGGTCTACTGTCTCCACTACAGGACCTGGTCTACTGTCCCCACTACAGGACCTGGTCAACTGTCCCCACTACAGGACCTGGTCTACTGTCCCCACTACAGGACCTGGTCTACTGTCCCTGTCCCCACTAAAGGACCTGGTCTACTGTCCCCACTACAGGACCTGGTCTACTGTCCCCACTACAGGACCTGGTCTACTGTCCCCACTACAGGACCTGGTCTACTGTCCCCACTACAGGACCTGGTCTACTGTACCCGTCCCCACTACAGGACCTGGTCTACTGTCCCCACTACAGGACCTGGTCTACTGTCCCTGTCCCCACTAAAGGACCTGGTCTACTGTCCCCACTAGAGGACCTGGTCTACTGTCCCCACTACAGGACCTGGTCTACTGTAACCCACTACAGGACCTGGTCTACTGTCCCCACTACAGGACCTGGTCTACTGTAACCCACTACAGGACCTGGTCTACTGTCCCCACTACAAGACCTGGTCTACTGTCCCTGTCCCCACTAAAGGACCTGGTCTACTGTCCCCACTACAGGACCTGGTCAACTGTCCCCACTACAGGACCTGGTCTACTGTCCCCACTACAGGACCTGGTCAACTGTCCCCACTAAAGGACCTGGTCTACTGTCCCCACTACAGGACCTGGTCTACTGTCCCCACTACAGGACCTGGTCTACTGTCCCCACTACAGGACCTGGTCTACTGTACCCGTCCCCACTACAGGACCTGGTCTACTGTCCCCACTACAGGACCTGGTCTACTGTACCCGTCCCCACTACAGGACCTGGTCTACTGTCCCTGTCCCCACTAAAGGACCTGGTCTACTGTCCCCACTAAAGGACCTGGTCTACTGTCCCCACTACAGGACCTGGTCAACTGTCCCCACTACAGGACCTGGTCTACTGTCCCCACTACAGGACCTGGTCTACTGTAACCCACTACAGGACCTGGTCTACTGTCCCCACTACAAGACCTGGTCTACTGTCCCTGTCCCCACTAAAGGACCTGGTCTACTGTCCCCACTACAGGACCTGGTCAACTGTCCCCACTACAGGACCTGGTCTACTGTCCCCACTACAGGACCTGGTCTACTGTCCCTGTCCCCACTAAGGGACCTGGTCTACTGTCCCCACTACAGGACCTGGTCAACTGTCCCCACTACAGGACCTGGTCTACTGTCCCCACTACAGGACCTGGTCTACTGTCCCCACTACAGGACCTGGTCTACTGTCCCCACTAAAGGACCTGGTCTACTGTCCCCACTACAGGACCTGGTCTACTGTCCCCACTACAAGACCTGGTCTACTGTCTCCACTACAGGACCTGGTCTACTGTAACCCACTACAGGACCTGGTCTACTGTCTCCACTACAGGACCTGGTCTACTGTAACCAACTACAGGACCTGGTCTACTGTCCCCACTACAGGACCTGGTCTACTGTCCCCACTACAGGACCTGGTCTACTGTAACCCACTACAGGACCTGGTCTACTGTCCCCACTACAGGACCTGGTCTACTGTAACCCACTACAGGACCTGGTCTACTGTCTCCACTACAGGACCTGGTCTACTGTCCCCACTACAGGACCTGGTCTACTGTCCCCACTACAGGACCTAGTCTACTGTCCCCACTACAGGACCTGGTCTACTGTCTCCACTACAGGACCTGGTCTACTGTCCCCACTACAGGACCTGGTCTACTGTCTCCACTACAGGACCTGGTCTACTGTCCCCACTACAGGACCTGGTCTACTGTCCCCACTACAAGACCTGGTCTACTGTCCCTGTCCCCACTAAAGGACCTGGTCTACTGTCCCCACTACAGGACCTGGTCAACTGTCCCCACTACAGGACCTGGTCTACTGTCCCCACTACAGGACCTGGTCTACTGTCCCTGTCCCCACTAAAGGACCTGGTCTACTGTCCCCACTACAGGACCTGGTCTACTGTCCCCACTACAGGACCTGGTCTACTGTCCCCACTACAGGACCTGGTCTACTGTCCCCACTACAGGACCTGGTCTACTGTACCCGTCCCCACTACAGGACCTGGTCTACTGTCCCCACTACAGGACCTGGTCTACTGTCCCTGTCCCCACTAAAGGACCTGGTCTACTGTCCCCACTAGAGGACCTGGTCTACTGTCCCCACTACAGGACCTGGTCTACTGTAACCCACTACAGGACCTGGTCTACTGTCCCCACTACAGGACCTGGTCTACTGTAACCCACTACAGGACCTGGTCTACTGTCCCCACTACAGGACCTGGTCTACTGTAACCCACTACAGGACCTGGTCTACTGTCCCCACTACAGGACCTGGTCTACTGTAACCCACTACAGGACCTGGTCTACTGTCTCCACTACAGGACCTGGTCTACTGTAACCCAATACAGGACCTGGTCTACTGTCCCCACTACAGGACCTGGTCTACTGTAACCCACTACAGGACCTGGTCTACTGTCCCCACTACAGGACCTGGTCTACTGTCTCCACTACAGGACCTGGTCTACTGTCCCCACTACAGGACCCGGTCTACTGTCTCCACTACAGGACCTGGTCTACTGTCCCCACTACAGGACCTGGTCTACTGTCCCCACTACAAGACCTGGTCTACTGTCCCTGTCCCCACTAAAGGACCTGGTCTACTGTCTCCACTACAGGACCTGGTCAACTGTCCCCACTACAGGACCTGGTCTACTGTCCCCACTACAGGACCTGGTCTACTGTCCCCACTACAAGACCTGGTCTACTGTCCCTGTCCCCACTAAAGGACCTGGTCTACTGTCCCCACTACAGGACCTGGTCAACTGTCCCCACTACAGGACCTGGTCAACTGTCCCCACTACAGGACCTGGTCTACTGTCCCCACTACAGGACCTGGTCTACTGTCCCCACTACAGGACCTGGTCTACATTCCCTGTCCCCACTAAAGGACCTGGTCTACTGTCCCCACTACAGGACCTGGTCTACTGTCCCCACTACAGGACCTGGTCTACTGTACCCGTCCCCACTACAGGACCTGGTCTACTGTCCCCACTACAGGACCTGGTCTACTGTACCCGTCCCCACTACAGGACCTGGTCTACTGTCCCTGTCCCCACTAAAGGACCTGGTCTACTGTCCCCACTAAAGGACCTGGTCTACTGTCCCCACTACAGGACCTGGTCAACTGTCCCCACTACAGGACCTGGTCTACTGTCCCCACTACAGGACCTGGTCTACTGTAACCCACTACAGGACCTGGTCTACTGTCCCCACTACAAGACCTGGTCTACTGTCCCTGTCCCCACTAAAGGACCTGGTCTACTGTCCCCACTACAGGACCTGGTCTACTGTCCCCACTACAGGACCTGGTCTACTGTCCCCACTACAGGACCTGATCTACTGTCCCTGTCCCCACTAAAGGACCTGGTCTACTGTCCCCACTACAGGACCTGGTCAACTGTCCCCACTACAGGACCTGGTCTACTGTCCCCACTACAGGACCTGGTCTACTGTAACCCACTACAGGACCTGGTCTACTGTCCCCACTACAGGACCTGGTCTACTGTCCCCACTACAGGACGTGGTCTACTGTCCCCACTACAGGACCTGGTCTACTGTACCCGTCCCCATTACAGGACCTGGTCTACTGTCCCCTCTACAGGACCTGGTCTACTGTCCCCAATACAGGACCTGGTCTACTGTCTCCACTACAGGATCTGGTCTACTGTCCCCACTACAGAACCTGGTCTACTGTCCCCACTACAGGACCTGGTCTACTATCTCCACTACAGGACCTGGTCTACTGTCCCCACTACAGGACCTGGTCTACTGTCCCTGTCCCCACTAAAGGACCTGGTCTACTGTCCCCACTACAGGACCTGGTCAACTGTCCCCACTACAGGACCTGGTCTACTGTCCCCACTACAGGACCTGGTCTACTGTCCCCACTACAGGACCTGGTCTACTGTACCCGTCCCCACTACAGGACCTGGTCTACTGTCCCCACTACAGGACCTGGTCTACTGTCCCCACTACAGGACCTGGTCTACTGTAACCCACTACAGGACCTGGTCTACTGTCCCCACTACAGGACCTGGTCTACTGTAACCCACTACAGGACCTGGTCTACTGTCTCCACTACAGGACCTGGTCTACTGTAACCCAATACAGGACCTGGTCTACTGTCCCCACTACAGGACCTGGTCTACTGTAACCCACTACAGGACCTGGTCTACTGTCCCCACTACAGGACCTGGTCTACTGTCTCCACTACAGGACCTGGTCTACTGTCCCCACTACAGGACCCGGTCTACTGTCTCCACTACAGGACCTGGTCTACTGTCCCCACTACAGGACCTGGTCTACTGTCCCCACTACAAGACCTGGTCTACTGTCCCTGTCCCCACTAAAGGACCTGGTCTACTGTCTCCACTACAGGACCTGGTCAACTGTCCCCACTACAGGACCTGGTCTACTGTCCCCACTACAGGACCTGGTCTACTGTCCCCACTACAAGACCTGGTCTACTGTCCCTGTCCCCACTAAAGGACCTGGTCTACTGTCCCCACTACAGGACCTGGTCAACTGTCCCCACTACAGGACCTGGTCAACTGTCCCCACTACAGGACCTGGTCTACTGTCCCCACTACAGGACCTGGTCTACTGTCCCCACTACAGGACCTGGTCTACATTCCCTGTCCCCACTAAAGGACCTGGTCTACTGTCCCCACTACAGGACCTGGTCTACTGTCCCCACTACAGGACCTGGTCTACTGTACCCGTCCCCACTACAGGACCTGGTCTACTGTCCCCACTACAGGACCTGGTCTACTGTACCCGTCCCCACTACAGGACCTGGTCTACTGTCCCTGTCCCCACTAAAGGACCTGGTCTACTGTCCCCACTAAAGGACCTGGTCTACTGTCCCCACTACAGGACCTGGTCAACTGTCCCCACTACAGGACCTGGTCTACTGTCCCCACTACAGGACCTGGTCTACTGTAACCCACTACAGGACCTGGTCTACTGTCCCCACTACAAGACCTGGTCTACTGTCCCTGTCCCCACTAAAGGACCTGGTCTACTGTCCCCACTACAGGACCTGGTCTACTGTCCCCACTACAGGACCTGGTCTACTGTCCCCACTACAGGACCTGATCTACTGTCCCTGTCCCCACTACAGGACCTGGTCAACTGTCCCCACTACAGGACCTGGTCTACTGTCCCCACTACAGGACCTGGTCTACTGTAACCCACTACAGGACCTGGTCTACTGTCCCCACTACAGGACCTGGTCTACTGTCCCCACTACAGGACGTGGTCTACTGTCCCCACTACAGGACCTGGTCTACTGTACCCGTCCCCATTACAGGACCTGGTCTACTGTCCCCTCTACAGGACCTGGTCTACTGTCCCCAATACAGGACCTGGTCTACTGTCTCCACTACAGGATCTGGTCTACTGTCCCCACTACAGAACCTGGTCTACTGTCCCCACTACAGGACCTGGTCTACTGTCTCAACTACAGGACCTGGTCTACTGTCCCCACTACAGGACCTGGTCTACTGTCCCTGTCCCCACTAAAGGACCTGGTCTACTGTCCCCACTACAGGACCTGGTCAACTGTCCCCACTACAGGACCTGGTCTACTGTCCCCACTACAGGACCTGGTCTACTGTCCCCACTACAGGACCTGGTCTACTGTACCCGTCCCCACTACAGGACCTGGTCTACTGTCCCCACTACAGGACCTGGTCTACTGTCCCCACTACAGGACCTGGTCTACTGTCCCCACTACAGGACCTGGTCTACTGTCCCTGTCCCCACTAAAGGACCTGGTCTACTGTCCCCACTACAGGACCTGGTCTACTGTCCCCACTTCAGGACCTGATCTACTGTCCCTGTCCCCACTAAAGGACCTGGTCTACTGTCCCCACTACAGGACCTGGTCAACTGTCCCCACTACAGGACCTGGTCTACTGTCCCCACTACAGGACCTGGTCTACTGTAACCCACTACAGGACCTGGTCTACTGTCCCCACTACAGGACCTGGTCTACTGTCCCTGTCCCCACTAAAGGACCTGGTCTACTGTCCCCACTACAGGACCTGGTCTACTGTCCCCACTACAGGACGTGGTCTACTGTCCCCACTACAGGACCTGGTCTACTGTACCCGTCCCCATTACAGGACCTGGTCTACTGTCCCCTCTACAGGACCTGGTCTACTGTCCCCACTACAGGACCTGGTCTACTGTCTCCACTACAGGATCTGGTCTACTGTAACCCACTACAGGACCTGGTCTACTGTCTCCACTACAGGACCTGGTCTACTGTCCCCACTACAGGACCTGGTCTACTGTCCCCACTACAGGACCTGGTCTACTGTCCCCACTACAGAACCTGGTCTACTGTCCCCACTACAGGACCTGGTCTACTGTCCCCACTACAGGACCTGGTCTACTGTCTCCTCTACAGGACCTGGTCTACTGTCCCCACTACAGGACCTGGTCTACTGTAACCCACTACAGGACCTGGTCTACTGTCCCCACTACAGGACCTGGTCTACTGTAACCCACTACAGGACCTGGTCTACTGTCCCCACTACAGGACCTGGTCTACTGTCCCCACTACAGGACCTGGTCTACTGTCCCCACTACAGGACCTGGTCTACTGTCCCTGTCCCCACTAAAGGACCTGGTCTACTGTCCCCACTACAGGACCTGGTCTACTGTCCCCACTACAGGACCTGATCTACTGTCCCTGTCCCTACTAAAGGACCTGGTCTACTGTCCCCACTACAGGACCTGGTCAACTGTCCCCACTACAGGACCTGGTCTACTGTCCCCACTACAGGACCTGGTCTACTGTAACCCACTACAGGACCTGGTCTACTGTCCCCACTACAGGACCTGGTCTACTGTCCCCACTACAGGACCTGGTCTACTGTCCCCACTACAGGACCTGGTCTACTGTACCCGTCCCCATTACAGGACCTGGTCTACTGTCCCCTCTACAGGACCTGGTCTACTGTCCCCACTACAGGACCTGGTCTACTGTCTCCACTACAGGATCTGGTCTACTGTCCCCACTACAGAACCTGGTCTACTGTCCCCACTACAGGACCTGGTCTACTGTCTCCACTACAGGACCTGGTCTACTGTCCCCACTACAGGACCTGGTCTACTGTCCCTGTCCCCACTAAAGGACCTGGTCTACTGTCCCCACTACAGGACCTGGTCTACTGTCCCCACTACAGGACCTGGTCTACTGTCCCCACTACAGGACCTGGTCTACTGTACCCGTCCCCACTACAGGACCTGGTCTACTGTCCCCACTACAGGACCTGGTCTACTGTCCCCACTACAGGACCTGGTCTACTGTCCCTGTCCCCACTAAAGGACCTGGTCTACTGTCCCCACTACAGGACCTGGTCTACTGTCCCCACTACAGGACCTGGTCTACTGTCCCCACTACAGGACGTGGTCTACTGTCCCCACTACAGGACCTGGTCTACTGTCCCCACTACAGGACCTGGTCTACTGTAACCCACTACAGGACCTGGTCTACTGTCCCCACTACAGGACCTGGTCAACTGTCCCCACTACAGGACCTGGTCTACTGTCCCCACTACAGGACCTGGTCGACTGTAACCCACTACAGGACCTGGTCTACTGTCCCCACTACAGGACCTGGTCTACTGTCCCTGTCCCCACTAAAGGACCTGGTCTACTGTCCCCACTACAGGACCTGGTCTACTGTCCCCACTACAGGACGTGGTCTACTGTCCCCACTACAGGACCTGGTCTACTGTACCCGTCCCCATTACAGGACCTGGTCTACTGTCCCCTCTACAGGACCTGGTCTACTGTCCCCACTACAGGACCTGGTCTACTGTCTCCACTACAGGATCTGGTCTACTGTCCCCACTACAGAACCTGGTCTACTGTCCCCACTACAGGACCTGGTCTACTGTCCCCACTACAGGACCTGGTCTAATGTCTCCTCTACAGGACCTGGTCTACTGTCCCCACTACAGGACCTGGTCTACTGTAACCCACTACAGGACCTGGTCTACTGTCCCCACTACAGGACCTGGTCTACTGTAACCCACTACAGGACCTGGTCTACTGTCTCCACTACAGGACCTGGTCTACTGTCCCCACTACAGGACCTGGTCTACTGTCCCCACTACAGGACCTGGTCTACTGTAACCCACTACAGGACCTGGTCTACTGTCCCCACTACAGGACCTGGTCTACTGTAACCCACTACAGGACCTGGTCTACTGTCCCCACTACAGGACCTGGTCTACTGTCCCCACTACAGGACCTGGTCTACTGTCTCCACTACAGGACCTGGTCTACTGTCCCCACTACAGGACCTGGTCTACTGTCCCCACTACAGGACCTGGTCTACTGTCTCCACTGCAGGACCTGGTCTACTGTCCCCACTACAGGACCTGGTCTACTGTCCCCACTACAGGACCTGGTCTACTGTCTCCACTACAGGACCTGGTCTACTGTCCCCACTACAGGACCTGGTCTACTGTAACCCACTACAGGACCTGGTCTACTGTCCCCACTACAGGACCTGGTCTACTGTAACCCACTACAGGACCTGGTCTACTGTCCCCACTACAGGACCTGGTCTACTGTAACCCACTACAGGACCTGGTCTACTGTCCCCACTACAGGACCTGGTCTACTGTAACCCACTACAGGACCTGGTCTACTGTCTCCACTACAGGACCTGGTCTACTGTCCCCACTACAAGACCTGGTCTACTGTCCCTGTCCCCACTACAGGACCTGGTCTACTGTCCCTGTCCCCACTAAAGGACCTGGTCTACTGTCCCCACTACAGGACCTGGTCTACTGTCCCCACTACAGGACCTGATCTACTGTCCCTGTCCCCACTAAAGGACCTGGTCTACTGTCCCCACTACAGGACCTGGTCAACTGTCCCCACTACAGGACCTGGTCTACTGTCCCCACTACAGGACCTGGTCTACTGTAACCCACTACAGGACCTGGTCTACTGTCCCCTCTACAGGACCTGGTCTACTGTCTCCACTACAGGATCTGGTCTACTGTCCCCACTACAGAACCTGGTCTACTGTCCCCACTACAGGACCTGGTCTACTGTCCCTGTCCCCACTACAGGACCTGGTCTACTGTCCCTGTCCCCACTACAGGACCTGGTCTACTGTCCCCACTACAGGACCTGGTCTACTGTCCCCACTACAGGACGTGGTCTACTGTCCCCACTACAGGACCTGGTCTACTGTACCCGTCCCCACTACAGGACCTGGTCTACTGTCCCCTCTACAGGACCTGGTCTACTGTCCCCACTACAGGACCTGGTCTACTGTCTCCACTACAGGATCTGGTCTACTGTCCCCACTACAGAACCTGGTCAACTGTCCCCACTACAGGACCTGGTCTACTGTCCCCACTACAGGACCTGGTCTACTGTAACCCACTACAGGACCTGGTCTACTGTCCCCACTACAGGACCTGGTCTACTGTCCCCATCCACACTGCAGGACCTGGTCTACTGTCCCCACTACAGGACCTGGTCTACTGTCCCCACTACAGGACCTGGTCTACTGTAACCCACTACAGGACCTGGTCTACTGTAACCCACTACAGGACCTGGTCTACTGTAACCCACTACAGGACCTGGTCTACTGTCTCCACTACAGGACCTGGTCTACTGTCTCCACTGCAGGACCTGGTCTACTGTCCCCACTACAGGACCTGGTCTACTGTCCCCACTACAGGACCTGGTCTACTGTCTCCACTACAGGACCTGGTCTACCTTCCCCACTACAGGACCTGGTCTACTGTAACCCACTACAGGACCTGGTCTACTGTCCCCACTACAGGACCTGGTCTACTGTAACCCACTACAGGACCTGGTCTACTGTCCCCACTACAGGACCTGGTCTACTGTAACCCAGTACAGGACCTGGTCTACTGTCTCCACTACAGGACCTGGTCTACTGTCCCCACTACAGGACCTGGTCTACTGTCCCCACTACAGGACCTAGTCTACTGTCCCCACTACAGGACCTGGTCTACTGTCCCCACTACAGGACCTGGTCTACTGTCCCCACTACAGGACCTGGTCTACTGTCTCCTCTACAGGACCTGGTCTACTGTCCCCACTACAGGACCTGGTCTACTGTAACCCACTACAGGACCTGGTCTACTGTCCCCACTACAGGACCTGGTCTACTGTCTCCACTACAGGACCTGGTCTACTGTCCCCACTACAGGACCTGGTCTACTGTCCCCACTACAGGACCTGGTCTACTGTAACCCACTACAGGACCTGGTCTACTGTCCCCACTACAGGACCTGGTCTACTGTAACCCACTAAAGGACCTGGTCTACTGTAACCCACTACAGGACCCGGTCTACTGTCCCCACTACAGGACCTGGTCTACTGTAACCCACTACAGGACCTGGTCTACTGTCCCCACTACAGGACCTGGTCTACTGTCCCCACTACAGGACCTAGTCTACTGTCCCCACTACAGGACCTGGTCTACTGTCCCCACTACAGGACCTGGTCTACTGTCCCCACTACAGGACCTGGTCTACTGTAACCCACTACAGGACCTGGTCTACTGTCTCCACTACAGGACCTGGTCTACTGTCCCCACTACAGGACCTAGTCTACTGTCCCCACTACAGGACCTGGTCTACTGTCCCCACTACAGGACCTGGTCTACTGTCTCCACTACAGGACCTGGTCTACTGTCCCCACTACAGGACCTGGTCTACTGTCTCCTCTACAGGACCTGGTCTACTGTCCCCACTACAGGACCTGGTCTACTGTCCCCACTACAGGACCTGGTCTACTGTAAACCACTACAGGACCTGGTCTACTGTCCCCACTACAGGACCTGGTCTACTGTAACCCACTACAGGACCTGGTCTACTGTCTCCACTACAGGACCTGGTCTACTGTCCCCACTACAGGACCTGGTCTACTGTCCCCACTACAGGACCTGGTCTACTGTAACCCACTACAGGACCTGGTCTACTGTCCCCACTACAGGACCTGGTCTACTGTAACCCACTACAGGACCTGGTCTACTGTAACCCACTACAGGACCTGGTCTCCATTCCCCACTACAGGACCTGGTCTACTGTAACCCACTACAGGACCTGGTCTACTGTCTCCACTACAGGACCTGGTCTACTGTCCCCACTACAGGACCTGGTCTACTGTCCCCACTACAGGACCTGGTCTACTGTCCCCACTACAGGACCTGGTCTACTGTCTCCTCTACAGGACCTGGTCTACTGTCCCCACTACAGGACCTGGTCTACTGTAACCCACTACAGGACCTGGTCTACTGTCCCCACTACAGGACCTGGTCTACTGTAACCCACTACAGGACCTGGTCTACTGTCCCCACTACAGGACCTGGTCTACTGTCCCCACTACAGGACCTGGTCTACTGTCTCCACTACAGGACCTGGTCTACTGTCCCCACTACAGGACCTGGTCTACTGTCCCCACTACAAGACCTGGTCTACTGTCCCTGTCCCCACTAAAGGACCTGGTCTACTGTCCCCACTACAGGACCTGGTCAACTGTCACCACTACAGGACCTGGTCTACTGTCCCCACTACAGGACCTGGTCTACTGTCCCCACTACAGGACCTGGTCTACATTCCCTGTCCCCACTAAAGGACCTGGTCTACTGTCCCCACTACAGGACCTGGTCTACTGTCCCCACTACAGGACCTGGTCAACTGTCCCCACTACAGGACCTGGTCTACTGTCCCCACTACAGGACCTGGTCTACTGTCCCCACTACAGGACCTGGTCTACTGTCCCTGTCCCCACTAAAGGACCTGGTCTACTGTCCCCACTACAGGACCTGGTCAACTGTCCCCACTACAGGACCTGGTCTACTGTCCCCACTACAGGACCTGGTCTACTGTCCCCACTACAGGACGTGGTCTACTGTCCCCACTACAGGACCTGGTCTACTGTCCCCACTACAGGACCTGGTCTACTGTCCCTGTCCCCACTAAAGGACCTGGTCTACTGTCCCCACTACAGGACCTGGTCAACTGTCCCCACTACAGGACCCGGTCTACTGTCCCCACTAACGGACATGGTCTACTGTAACCCACTACAGGACCTGGTTTAGTGTTCCCACTACAGGACCTGGTCTACTGTCCCCACTACAGGACCAGGTCTACTGTAACCCAATATAGGACCTGGTCTACTGTCCCCACTACAGGACCTGGTCTACTGTAACCAACTACAGGACCTGGTCAACTGTCCCCACTACAGGACCTGGTCTACTGTCCCCACTACAGGACCTGGTCTACTGTAACCCAGTACAGGACCTGGTTTAGTGTTCCCACTACAGGACCTGGTCTACTGTCCCTGTCCCCACTAAAGGACCTGGTCTACTGTCCCCACTACAGGACCTGGTCAACTGTCCCCACTACAGGACCTGGTCTACTGTCCCTGTCCCCCTAAAGGACCTGGTCTACTGTCCCCACTACAGGACCTGGTCTACTGTCCCCACTACAGGACCTGGTCAACTGTCCCCACTACAGGACCTGGTCTACTGTCCCCATCCCCACTGCAGGACCTGGTCTACTGTCCCCACTACAGGACCTGGTCTACTGTCCCCACTACAGGACCTGGTCAACTGTCCCCACTACAGGACCTGGTCTACTGTCCCCACTACAGGACCTGGTCTACTGTCCCTGTCCCCACTAAAGGACCTGGTCTACTGTCCCCACTACAGGACCTGGTCAACTGTCCCCACTACAGGACCTGGTCTACTGTCCCCACTACAGGACCTGGTCTACTGTCCCCACTACAGGACGTGGTCTACTGTCCCCACTACAGGACCTGGTCTACTGTCCCCACTACAGGACCTGGTCTACTGTCCCTGTCCCCACTAAAGGACCTGGTCTACTGTCCCCACTACAGGACCTGGTCAACTGTCCCCACTACAGGACCTGGTCTACTGTCCCCACTAACGGACATGGTCTACTGTAACCCACTACAGGACCTGGTTTAGTGTTCCCACTACAGGACCTGGTCTACTGTCCCCACTACAGGACCAGGTCTACTGTAACCCAATATAGGACCTGGTCTACTGTCCCCACTACAGGACCTGGTCTACTGTAACCAACTACAGGACCTGGTCAACTGTCCCCACTACAGGACCTGGTCTACTGTCCCCACTACAGGACCTGGTCTACTGTCCCCACTACAGGACCTGGTCTACTGTCCCCACTACAGGACCTGGTCAACTGTCCCCACTACAGGACCTGGTCTACTGTCCCCACTAACGGACATGGTCTACTGTAACCCACTACAGGACCTGGTTTAGTGTTCCCACTACAGGACCTGGTCTACTGTCCCTGTCCCCACTAAAGGACCTGGTCTACTGTCCCCACTACAGGACCTGGTCTACTGTCCCCACTACAGGACCTGGTCTACTGTCCCCACTACAGGACCTGGTCTACTGTCTCCTCTACAGGACCTGGTCTACTGTCCCCACTACAGGACCTGGTCTACTGTAACCCACTACAGGACCTGGTCTACTGTCCCCACTACAGGACCTGGTCTACTGTAACCCACTACAGGACCTGGTCTACTGTCCCCACTACAGGACCTGGTCTACTGTCCCCACTACAGGACCTGGTCTACTGTCTCCACTACAGGACCTGGTCTACTGTCCCCACTACAGGACCTGGTCTACTGTCCCCACTACAAGACCTGGTCTACTGTCCCTGTCCCCACTAAAGGACCTGGTCTACTGTCCCCACTACAGGACCTGGTCAACTGTCCCCACTACAGGACCTGGTCTACTGTCCCCACTACAGGACCTGGTCTACATTCCCTGTCCCCACTACAGGACCTGGTCTACATTCCCTGTCCCCACTACAGGACCTGGTCTACTGTCCCCACTACAGGACCTGGTCAACTGTCCCCACTACAGGACCTGGTCTACTGTCCCCACTACAGGACCTGGTCTACTGTCCCCACTACAGGACCTGGTCTACTGTCCCTGTCCCCACTAAAGGACCTGGTCTACTGTCCCCACTACAGGACCTGGTCAACTGTCCCCACTAAAGGACCTGGTCTACTGTCCCCACTACAGGACCTGGTCTACTGTCCCCACTACAGGACGTGGTCTACTGTCCCCACTACAGGACCTGGTCTACTGTCCCCACTACAGGACCTGGTCTACTGTCCCTGTCCCCACTAAAGGACCTGGTCTACTGTCCCCACTACAGGACCTGGTCAACTGTCCCCACTACAGGACCTGGTCTACTGTCCCCACTAACGGACATGGTCTACTGTAACCCACTACAGGACCTGGTTTAGTGTTCCCACTACAGGACCTGGTCTACTGTCCCCACTACAGGACCAGGTCTACTGTAACCCAATATAGGACCTGGTCTACTGTCCCCACTACAGGACCTGGTCTACTGTAACCAACTACAGGACCTGGTCAACTGTCCCCACTACAGGACCTGGTCTACTGTCCCCACTACAGGACCTGGTCTACTGTAACCCACTACAGGACCTGGTTTAGTGTTCCCACTACAGGACCTGGTCTACTGTCCCTGTCCCCACTAAAGGACCTGGTCTACTGTCCCCACTACAGGACCTGGTGAACTGTCCCTGTCCCCCTAAAGGACCTGGTCTACTGTCCCCACTACAGGACCTGGTCTACTGTCCCTGTCCCCCTAAAGGACCTGGTCTACTGTCCCCACTACAGGACCTGGTCTACTGTCCCCACTACAGGACCTGGTCAACTGTCCCCACTACAGGACCTGGTCTACTGTCCCCATCCCCACTGCAGGACCTGGTCTACTCTCCCCACTACAGGACCTGGTCTACTGTCCCCACTACAGGACCTGGTCAACTGTCCCCACTACAGGACCTGGTCTACTGTCCCCACTACAGGACCTGGTCTACTGTCCCTGTCCCCACTAAAGGACCTGGTCTACTGTCCCCACTACAGGACCTGGTCAACTGTCCCCACTACAGGACCTGGTCTACTGTCCCCACTACAGGACCTGGTCTACTGTCCCCACTACAGGACCTGGTCTACTGTCCCCACTACAGGACCTGGTCTACTGTCCCCACTACAGGACCTGGTCTACTGTCCCTGTCCCCACTAAAGGACCTGGTCTACTGTCCCCACTACAGGACCAGGTCTACTGTAACCCAATATAGGACCTGGTCTACTGTCCCCACTACAGGACCTGGTCTACTGTAACCAACTACAGGACCTGGTCAACTGTCCCCACTACAGGACCTGGTCTACTGTCCCCACTACAGGACCTGGTCTACTGTCCCCACTACAGGACCTGGTCTACTGTCCCCACTACAGGACCTGGTCAACTGTCCCCACTACAGGACCTGGTCTACTGTCCCCACTAACGGACATGGTCTACTGTAACCCACTACAGGACCTGGTTTAGTGTTCCCACTACAGGACCTGGTCTACTGTCCCTGTCCCCACTAAAGGACCTGGTCTACTGTCCCCACTACAGGACCTGGTCAACTGTCCCCACTACAGGACCTGGTCTACTGTCCCTGTCCCCACTAAAGGACCTGGTCTACTGTCCCCACTACAGGACCTGGTCTACTGTCCCCACTACAGGACCTGGTCAACTATCCCCACTACAGGACCTGGTCTACTGTCCCCACTACAGGACCTGGTCAACTGTCCCCACTACAGGACCTGGTCTACTGTCCCCACTACAGGACCTGGTCTACTGTCCCCACTACAGGACCTGGTCTACTGTCCCCACTACAGGACCTGGTCAACTGTCCCCACTACAGGACCTGGTCTACTGTCCCCACTAACGGACATGGTCTACTGTAACCCACTACAGGACCTGGTTTAGTGTTCCCACTACAGGACCTGGTCTACTGTCCCTGTCCCCACTAAAGGACCTGGTCTACTGTCCCCACTACAGGACCTGGTCTACTGTCCCTGTCCCCACTAAAGGACCTGGTCTACTGTCCCCACTACAGGACCTGGTCTACTGTCCCCACTACAGGACCTGGTCTACTGTCCCTGTCCCCACTAAAGGACCTGGTCTACTGTC
Source organism: Telmatherina bonti (assembly GCF_933228915.1). NCBI lineage: Eukaryota > Metazoa > Chordata > Actinopteri > Atheriniformes > Telmatherinidae > Telmatherina > Telmatherina bonti. Next base: position 41,867,700 of record NC_136627.1, on the reverse strand, counting down.
CCCACTACAGGACATGGTCTACTGTAACCCACTACAGGACCTGGTTTAGTGTTCCCACTACAGGACCAGGTCTACTGTAACCCACTATAGGACCTGGTCTACTGTAACCAACTACAGGACCTGGTCTACTGTCCCCACTACAGGACCTGGTCTACTGTCCCCATCCCCACTGCAGGACCTGGTCTACTGTCCCTGTCCCCACTAAAGGACCTGGTCTACTGTCCCCACTACAGGACCTGGTCTACTGTCCCCACTACAGGACCTGGTCTACTGTCCCTGTCCCCACTAAAGGACCTGGTCTACTGTCCCCACTACAGGACATGGTCTACTGTAACCCACTACAGGACCTGGTTTAGTGTTCCCACTACAGGACCAGGTCTACTGTAACCCACTATAGGACCTGGTCTACTGTAACCAACTACAGGACCTGGTCTACTGTCCCCACTACAGGACCTGGTCTACTGTCCCCATCCCCACTGCAGGACCTGGTCTACTGTCCCCACTACAGGACCTGGTCTACTGTAACCCACTACAGGACCTGGTCTACTGTCCCCACTACAGGACCTGGTCTACTGTCTCCACTACAGGACCTGGTCTACTGTAACCCACTACAGGACCTGGTCTACTGTCCCCACTACAGGACCTGGTCTACTGTCCCTGTCCCCACTAAAGGACCTGGTCTACTGTCCCCACTACAGGACCTGGTCTACTGTCCCCACTACAGGACCTGGTCTACTGTCCCTGTCCCCACTAAAGGACCTGGTCTACTGTCCCCACTACAGGACATGGTCTACTGTAACCCACTACAGGACCTGGTTTAGTGTTCCCACTACAGGACTAGGTCTACTGTAACCCACTATAGGACCTGGTCTACTGTAACCAACTACAGGACCTGGTCTACTGTCCCCACTACAGGACCTGGTCTACTGTCCCCATCCCCACTGCAGGACCTGGTCTACTGTCCCCACTACAGGACCTGGTCTACTGTAACCCACTACAGGACCTGGTCTACTGTCCCCACTACAGGACCTGGTCTACTGTCTCCACTACAGGACCTGGTCTACTGTCTCCACTACAGGACCTGGTCTATTCAATTCAGTTCAATTCAACTTTATTTATATAGCATCAAATCACGGCAATGCCATCTCAAGACGCTTTACAGACAGAGGGGAAAACATAATGAAAGCCAATTCATAACAGCCTATATAAGGAAACCAACAGATTGAGTTGAGTCCAACTCAATCTCCCATCCTGAGCAAGCACACTGGCAACAGTGGGAAGGAAAAAACTCCCTTTTAACAGGAAGGAAACCTCCGGCAGAACCCGGCTCAGGACAGGCAGCCATCTGCCTCTGCTGTGTGGGGGGAAGAGGACAGAAAGACAACAGACAACAGGAACTGCTACTCCCGGCCAGGGAGACCTGCTGAGACAGGAGACATACATGTTAATGATGCAACACTGTTATTGGGGGGGATAAAAGAGAGAGATAAAGAGAAGAAGCTCAGTGTATCAGGAAATGTCCCTCAGCAGTCTAAACCTATAGCAGCATAACTAAGGGATGCTAACCATCCCTAGCTATAGGACTTATCAAAAAGATAAGTCTTCAGCCTAGTCTTAAAGGTGGGGAGGGTGTCTGCTTCCCTAACACTAACTGGGAGCTTATTCCATAAGAGAGGGGCCTGATAACCAAAGGCTCTGCCTCCTGCTCGGCTCTTTGAGACTCTAGGAACCACAAGTAAGCCTGCAGTCTGCGAACGAAGGCTTCAACAGGCAGCCAATGAAGAGAGGCTAAAACTGGAGAAATATGATCTCTCCTGCTGGTTCTGGTCAGGACTCTGGCTGCAGAATTCTGGATCAGCTGAAGGCTTTTCAGGGCATATTTAGGACAGCCCAGTAATAGAGAGTTACAGTAATCTAGTCTCGAAGTAACAAAAGCGTGAACCAGTTTTTCTGCATCACTCTGAGACAGAATGTCCCTAATTTTGGCTTTATTGCGTAAATGAAAGAAGGCTGTTTTAGTAACCTGCTTAATATGTGGGCCAAAGGACAGGTCAGGGTCAAATATTACTCCAAGGTTTCTCACTGTAGCACTGGAAGCTAAAGTAATGCCATCCAGGTTCATTACAAAACCGGAAAATTTAGCTCTGAGTTTTTCAGATCCAACGAGAATTACTTCAGTCTTATCTGAGTTTAAGAGTAGAAAACTTCTAGACATCCAAGTCTTTATGTCTATGAGACAATTTTGTAGCCTATTGGGCTGATTTGTTTCATCTGGTTTAAAGGATAAGTATATCTGAGTATCATCTGCATAACAATGAATGTTTATTCCATGCTGTCTAATAATTTTGCCTAAAGGGAGCATATATAGCGTGAAGAGTACTGGTCCAAGTACAGAACCTTGAGGAATTCCATGACTTACTGTAGTCTTATCCATGCTGATGGTGGTGTTGAACTGGTCCTCTGTGTAGTAATTTGTGTGTAGTGATTGTCAATATGGTTGAAGAAGTTATTATCAGGATCAATTCCATCTTGAATATCCCGCTGTCTATAATTCGTATATTGAAATGTTTTTTATCTGATTAGTATATTTTACTGTCCGTCATGATTATGGATGATGTGTTTCACTGGAATTAAGCCATACCTTTCTTGTTAGCCAGTGTCTGGTTAGCTCACCGGTATTACCGTTGTTGTCTTTTCCAAGTCCAAAGTCGTAAATCAAAAACATTTCCAGGCAGAGGTCAGTCCATGATGACCAACAGCAATCTAAGCTCCAATAGCCAATTAATTCAGATAATGGTCAGAAAACTTGTTTCACAGCAAGTTTTCTGAGGAAGTGGAGTTATTCACTCCCTCAGCTGCCCAGATTTCACTTAAATGAAAAGGGACTCTCTTTTGGTTTATTTCATTTCATTCATCTGATTTCATTTCATTTGATTCTTTTGAAGCCCATCGTTCAGCAGCAACCAGTCATCACAAAGACTATCAACATCTGGTCTGCTGAAGCTGAAGATGCTCTTAGAGGAGGCTTTGAGGCTACAGACTGGAACGTCCTCTGTGAACCTCATGGAGACGACATCAACGCCATGACTGAGTGTGTGACAGATTACATAAACTTCTGTGTGGACAGCATCGTCCCAACAAGAACAGTGAGGTGCTTCCCCAATAACAAACCCTGGATCACCAGTGACCTGAAAAAGCTGCTGAACATCAAAAAGAAAGCCTTCAGGGATGGAGACAGGGAGTTATTGAGGGCAACACAAAAACAACTTAAAACCCAAACTAAGAAGTGCAAGGAGGACTACAGGAAGAAGTTAGAAAGTCAGCTCCAGCAGAATAACCTGAGGGATGTGTGGTCTGGAATGAAGAAGATCACCGGCTTCAAGTTAAAGGGGGACCAGCCTGATGGAGGTCTGGACAGAGCTAATGAGCTGAACATATTCTTCACCAGGTTCAGTTCACCCCCTACCTCCAGCCCAACAGACCACACACCCTCCATAAGCCCACTGCTTTCCTGTCACGCCTCCAATCTGTCACCCTGCAGCTCAGTCATGGACCAGAACACAGCTTCATCTCCCTCCACATCAGGACATCCTGAGACCTCCACCTTGTTTGTCTCCTGCAATCAGGTTAAGAAGCAACTTGAGAAACTGAACCAGAACAAGGCTGCAGGTCCAGATGGTGTCAGTCCCAGAGTTCTCAAGACCTGCTCAGAACAACTATGTCCGATTCTCCAGCACCTTTTCAACACCAGTCTGAGACTAAATAGAGTCCCAGTGCTGTGGAAAACCTCCTGCCTTGTTCCAGTGCCTAAAAAAACACAACCAGCTGAACCAAGTGACTACAGACCAGTTGCCCTGACATCTCACATCATGAAAGTCCTGGAGAGACTCTTACTGGCTCACCTCAACAAGCAAGTAAACACCTTTCAGGACCCATTCCAGTTTGCATATCGTAATGGACTTGGGGTTGAAGATGCCATCATATACCTGCTCCAGAGAGCACAGTCTCATCTGGACCATTCAGGCAGCACTCTGAGGGTCATGTTCTTTCATTTCTCAGTGCTTTTAATACCATTCAGCCTGCTTTGTTATGTGAGAAGCTCCATAAATTCCAGGTGGATACCTCCACAACCACCTGGATCTATGACTACCTCACAAACAGACCCCAGTTTGTGAGACTGAAAGGTTGTGTGTCTGAGATGGAGGTCAGCAGCACTGGTGCACCACAAGGAACTGTACTCTGGCCATTCCTCTTCACTCTGTACACCTCAGACTTCCAGTACAACTCTGAGTCCTGTCATCTGCAGAAATACTCTGATGACTCTGCAGTTGTGGGGTGTATCAGGGATGGACAAGAAGCAGAGTACAGAGAACTGGTCAGTCAGTTTGTTAAATGCTGCGGTGACAATCATCTCATATTAAATAGCAGCAAAACAAAAGAGATGATTGTTGACTTCAGGAGGAAGAAGAATAAACAAAGCAGTGTTTCCATCCTGGGAGAGGAGGTGGAGGTGGTGGAGGAATACAAGTATCTTGGAGTTCAGCTGGACAACAAACTGGACTGGAAATGCAACACTGACTACATCTACAAGAAAGGTCAGAGCAGACTGTACTTCTTAAGGAAGCTGAGATGGTTTAACGTCTGCACCAAGATGTTGCATATCTTCTATAAGTCTGTTGTGGAGAGTGCAGTCAGCTTTGCAGCATCTGCTGGGGTAGTAGCATCAGAACCAGAGACTTGAAGAGAATCAACAAACTGATCCAGAAAGCTGCTTCTGTGCTTGGAGTAACTCTGGAGCCGCTGGAGCTGATTGTCCAAAGAAGAATGCTGCACAAGCTGATGAAGATGATGGAGGATTCTTCACACCCTCTCCACAACACAGTGATGAAACAACAAAGTGTGTTCAGTGAGAGGCTTCTTCAGGTCCGATGTAAGACTGAAAGATACAGAAGATCATTCCTGCCAGCAGCCATCAGCCTCCGGAACAAGACCTCCTCTAGTTATTATTATATACTATAATATTTCCCTTTGGGGATTAATGAAACATTTTTCTTTTCACTTTATCCCCATACCCAAACATTCGGATCAGGAGGAGCTTCAAAGGGACTCCCATAAATATCATAGACGGCTAAAAAACATAGAACATTTCCGTAACTCTAGCAACACCCATGAGACCCCCCTGGGTTAGGGTTATCTATGACAGTGTTCGCTTCGTTATCGACCATGACTTCCCCCTGAAGTGCAAAAGAAATGCGATGAATACACAGAGGCCAAAAAGGTTCCTAAGAAAAAAGTTTCAGATGTTGCACCCCACAAAGATGCTGATTTTTTTAGGACAGTACTTGGCTATTCCAGTATGCTGTGGAGGCAACAAGGAACATGTCTGCATGAGGGCTTCCAGTTATGGTGGTGAAGACTCCATCCACACCGGATCAGGAAGAACTCCAGCTCCGGTCTGCTTGGCAGGTGGCTGGGAGACGGGGGAACCGGCTGGAAGCCACAAAGGTGAAAGCCTGAAAGGTAAATCGCGGAGTCTCTGTAGGTCTGTTTACCAGCTTGCAAGCCTCAATTATGACTTGTATTTCTACTGACTGAGCTAGACAAGGTCGGAGACTGTCAATGTGGTGCAGGTCACGGAGGGTCCTCAATTTTGGTCGTAACCAAAGCAACATTTTTATTTCTAATCGGACACTTCGCTTCTTTCCTGGTGAGATGTGTGGGCGTGCTTCTGGGACTTCCAGTTAGGAGCTGTCTGGAGCGGATCTGCACCTCCTCCCTCTTTTAACATCCTTCTGACAGAAGGAATGTATAATAGAGGTAGAAGACATGGGAACACCAATCATGGACCGCCAGTCCACATGGAACTCTGCCACTTTGATGACTCTAAAACCACTAACCCACCACAATATGTAGGAGGTTTACATGATGGAGACAGACTTTTTTTCGTGTACGATGTGAAAAATGTACATTTTATTTTCTGTACAGATGATGCATCATTATGTTTTCTGTTATTGTACATGATTTGTCTTTTACAGTCATCTGTCATCGTGATTGATAACACAAATATTATAGCACATTTAAAACTATTTGAACTAATCTGAGTTCTTTTTACACAATAGTCACAATTCCACGTGAAATCACATTAATAAATCTGTAATTATCTTTGAAGAAAAACCTCAAAATTAGAAATAAAACAAAACATTAGAAAGAATGCAAGCATGACAGCTGACACTCAAGATGAACATATTTCTTTCCCTAACCCTAAAGGACAACTGAGCAATAGAACTCCAGATGAATCATTTTCACTTCACTACAGTAACAAAGTCATACCATGTTTTTCCTGCATGTTATTTCACTTTGTTGGGAAATTGGATAAATATGAATAAAAAGTAATACTACAGCAGGTAATTCACAACTAAAGCCATGTTGTAACTTTAAACATACCTATAGTTACAACAACTCACAATCTGGGAAAAATCATTCAGTTCTAGTAAAACTGATGCTTCTGGCTCGAGTCTAGGTAATGTGATTACAGTTTACCCAAATGTAAACAATACTGGTATTGCATTTACACTTAAATCTGATGCTGGTTTATGCAACGCTGCCCTATTACAGAAAGAATCACAACACTAACTTATTATACCACAAACCTGGAAAAATAGTAAAAACAAGACATCACCATGGCTCACATGCTTCCACCTTATCCGGTTCCAGGGTCTGGATCTGAGCCACTTTTACTGAGATGCAGACTGAAAGCAAATCAAACAAATACAGTTAAAAAGGTCAGACCTCCAATAAGATTTGACTGTCAAATCCAGGATGAAGTCTGAGGAATTCTGGCAGTGTTTAAGTATTTTTGCCTCATTGAGCCAGATTTTATCCTATTATGTGAATCTGAATTAGAGGAAACAGTCAGACAGGATCATTACATCAGATCTACGTTGATAAATGTCCTTGTTTTGCCATGTAAATCCAGGACGTAGGTGTCCAATGCTGCCTCAGACTACTGAGAAACTTTGACCCGGAAAGTGACACGACCCAGATACTTATCCCGGTCATCATTATTACGCAGGTCAGAACCCTCCACCTTACACTCCACAGTCTGCTCCACATTGTAGTCGTCTTTATTTAACAACAACTTCACGGCTACCAGAGGTTGGACGTAGTCAGGCTGTGAAAACATACAGGAAACACATAAGTTGCACATCAAAAGAAGTCATTTGAACAAAAACAGTGAAATGGGTAATCAATCAGCGATCCAACAGCTAAAAAACACTGAGAAAGTAAAATATGACAGCTGTAGCCTCACGTCTATTTACTTATTTGATTTTTATATCTTATTCATGAAATGGTTGTATATTAAATGTTTACCAAGAAAATAAAAACATCCATAGACTTTGCTAATAACCTAGTTCAGCTAAAGGTTGCAGAGAAGCTGGAGTCTAACCCAGCAATCATTGGGGAAGAGGCAGGTGCATCTGGACAAGTAACCAATCAAAACTAAAATACAAACGAAGCAAAAGATGCTTCTCTTTTCAATTGGTCTTCTGATTTGTATTGAAGAACTAGTTTAACACTCTCGGAAGTCGCATAGAAAATATAATTTGTTGTACTTCACAGCAGGTGTGGAAAAATGCAACTTCCACCTTGTCCATCAAAACAGGATGACATCTATCACACAACATTGATTTTGTGAGAGGGGATGTAAATGGAAAGGAACAAAGAATGTAAAAATGACAGTGACGGTATTATAAGGCTCCTCTCCTTCAGACCGTGACTTCTTGGCAGTATTTATAACATAGATGCATTTTACATTAAAACGAATAAAAGTTGAAAGGAACATGCATGTAAAATACAAGCAGATAATTGAAATGGATTATTCATACACTCCCTCTCCACAGCTACGCTCTACCAGTGGAAGACGCCTGGCGTTACCATGACAACGTGGGACTAAACCACCACCGGACTCTTTTCCTCTGTTGTTCCACGATGGTGGACGACCTGCTGAACTCCGTCCGATCTGCTTTATGTCATGTCTGGCCCTCCACTGGTTCGTTCAGCTTCCCCTACCTACTGATCAGCGGCCCAGACTACAATTCCCAGGATCCCCTGCTCCTGCCATCATGACTTTCAGCTGTCTTCCCTTGTATTTAATCCCTGTGTGTTGTCAGCTTCCTTGTGCAGTCTTGTCTTCCCAATAGCAGGCTTTCTTCACCCTGCTCTTTATGAAATGTTCCCAGCTACAGGATGGTGAGCGTGTTGCCACGGTTACCACTCTCCTTGGAGGACGAGAGCGTGAATGGGCTACTGCAGTCTGGAACAGGGGTGGTGACCCTCTCTCCTCATATGTACGTTACATTGTTCCGATCTGTTTTTGATCGTCCCCCAGAGGGCAGAGAAGGAGGAGAGAGGCTCCTCTGGCTACAACAAGGATCTCGATCTGTTGTAGACTACACTTTGGACTTCTACACAGTTGGACCTGCAAGTGGTTGGAATGAGCCGGCATTGATCTCCATCTTCCGGCAGGGACTGAGGTCTGAGATTAAGACTGAACTAGCCTGTCGGGATGACAATCCCTCTCTTGATGCTCTTATTTCCATCACTATACGCCTTGACAACCTCCATCGTGAAAGACTCAGAGCCGCCAGTCGTCCTTCAAGGAGCTACGATTTTGAGGAGGAACCTATGCAGGTGGAACACGCCAGGCTTTCTGCAGCGGAACGACGACGCCGGAGGGAGACTGGTCTGTGCCTGAACTGCGGTGAGGCGACTCACCTTCTGCCTGAATGTCCTCTTGTCACCCAGGTAAAAGGGGGCAAGGGAAGTCGGCATTTTGCTGACTCTCTGGTGAGAGTTGTTCCCCTTCGCTCTGACCAGTTTGTATTACCGGTGTCTGTGTGTGTAGGCAATTTTGGTTTTGATGTCTCAGCCTTAGTTGACTCCAGAGCAGCAGGCAATCTCATCTCACCTGAACTGGCTCGTCGTCTCCACTTGCCCCTCCATCAGCTTTCTACACCAATCGCTGTCCAGGCCAATAATGGGAGGCCTGTCAGTGGAGGTCTTGTGACCCACTTCATTGGCCCCATTAAACTTGTGTTGGGAAACCATCTTGAACATCTCTCATTCTTTGTCCTTCCACATTCCCATCACCTCCTAGTTCTGGGGTTACCATAGCTCACTAAGAACATGCCCATGATTCACTGGAGGAACAAGGAGATCAGTTTTCCCTCACCATCTCCAAGTACCCACTCTGTGTCCTTTAAAATGTGCCTCTACGTCAATTGAGAGTCCCTCAGCTGCTGATGGTCCCTCTATTCCCAAGGACGATCTGGACCTAGCAGCAGTTTTCAGCAAGGTTCGAGCTATTCGCTTGCCTCCCCACCATCCTTCGGATTGTGCTATTGACCTTCTGTCAGTAAGTACACCTCCTTGGAGTCTAATCTACCCACTCACCCAGACAGAACATAAAGCTATGGAAGCTTATGTAAAGGAGGCCCTCATGAAGGGATTCATCTGCCCATCATCCTCTCCTGCAGCTACGGGGTTCTTTGTGGCAAAAAAGGATAGGGGTCTTCGTCCATGCATTGACTATCGGGGATTGAACAATGTGACAGTGAAATATTGTTACCCACTTCCTCCAGTGCCTAGCGCCCTTGACCAGCTGCGTGGGGCCACGGTTTTTACCAAGTTGGATCTTCGTAGTGTATATAACCTTGTGCGCATTCAGGAGGGAGATGAGTGGACACTCATGCTGGTCACTTTGAGTACTGTGTCATGCCATATGGGTTAGCTAATGCTCCTGTTTTCCAGAGCCTCATCAATGACATCTTGCGGGATATGCTGGGTAAATTCGTCATTGCCTACATTGATGACATCCTAATCTACTCGAGGACCAGGACCCAGCATGTTCAGCATGTTCGGCAGGTTATGGAGCATTTGTTGGCCCACCAGCTTTATGTAAAGGTAGAGAAGTGTGAGTTCCATCAGTCCACTATCTCCTTCCTGGGTTACATAATCAGCCCAGAGGCAGTGGAAATGGATAAGGCTAAGGTTGATGCTGTCATCTCCTGGCCGGCTCCCAAATCCATTAAGGAGCTTCAGCAATTTCTAGGATTTACCAACTTCTATCGCTGCTTCATCCATAACTTCAGTTCTGTGGCATCCCCTCTGACAGCTCTTCTCAAAGGCAAACCAAGAGGTCTCCTTTGGACACCTGAGGCTCAGGCAGCATTTGAAGGCCTAAAGCAACGCTTCACCACAGCTCCGATCCTGCGCCTTCCAGATCCTGATTTTGCCTTTATAGTTGAGGTGGATGCTAGCGAGTCTGGGGTTGGTGCAATCCTCTCTCAGCGCTCTGGTGATCCCCTTAAGCTTCGTCCTTGTGCTTACTTTTCCAGAAAACTATCAATGGCTGAACGTAACTATGGTGTGGGAGATTGTGAACTGCTGGCTGTGAAATTGGCACTGGAGGAGTGGTGGCACTAGCTTGAGGGAGCTCTCCAACCTTCTGACTGCTCTCCAGGTTGCTGAGGCCTTGTTCAGGAACTTTGGCCTTCCTGAGGACATTGTCTTTGATCGAGGACCACAATTCATCTCTCAAGTCTAGAGGTCGTTCTTTTGCCGTCTGGGAGTCTCTGTGAGTCTGACCTCTGGATACCACCCAGAGTCCAATGGGCAGGCTGAAAGAGCCTACCAGGAATTGGGGAGGTTTCTTCGTGCACACTGTTCTCGGAACCAGCACGACTGGTCCCGGTTCCTGCCCTGGGCGGAGTATGCCCAGAATTCAATCAAGAATGCTTCTACTGGCCTTTCCAATGTGTCCTGGGGCACCAGCCCCCTTTGAGTCCATGGAATCCTGATCTGGCTGGATATCAAGTCCAAGTGGACTGTGTGAGAGAATAATGTGTGTCTAGTAACTGATGGAATGTTCTTTTGTGTTCTTTAGGCCCGAGACAAGATCAGGCTTGGCTCAGGAGGGTGGCCTGGAGGCCGAGATGACAGCAGCCAAGTCTCTCAAGGGCTGGCCGAAACTATGTGTGGAAAAGGAACGACCCCCTCAGACACTGGAGCACCTGGAGATGCAGGAGAAGCAACCTCTTCAGGCACAGGAATCAGAGGAGGGAGGTCCTGGCATGGGACCCCTTGGATGCTGGCAGTGTGGACCAGGGCTGTGATGCAAGCAGCTTGGGTGGCTGGAGCCCTGGACTGAACCTGGGGGCTAGATGGGATCTGAGCGCTGGCGTAAGGGCTGCAGCTCCAAACGGGACCTGGGCGTAGGCGTGGGCCACGGAGCAGGAGGCGATGCCCGTGACGTGGACCATCAAGCAGCTTGATAGACCATCTGGTTCCCAGGAATGGTGACTGGACCTCCCTCTCCATCAGCTCTGGTTCTGGATCCAGCGCAACCAACATTTCCACGAGTTTGCTGGACATAATGCTCATTGGGGGTCTTTGCCAAAAATGCTTGGATGGCCCGCTTCTCCTGGCACGTGAAGGGGGACAGCTGGAAGGCATGGGATCAGGCTCTCTGGAGATCAGGAGGTCCTTGGCTGCTTCCCAACAAAGAAACTCAGTGATAATCTCTTCTGGGTCTGTGGGTGGCTGGTTCATTCTGTCAACACCTGCTGGGTAAGTTAAATATGTCATGGAGAGGTGGTGGTGATGTGACACAGGTTGGCAAGAGGTATAGGAAATACTTAAGAAGCCTTTTAATATACCAAAGAACACAAGGAAAAGCAACAGACAGCGAACTGGCAAATGGGGACTGAAACCAAGTGGTAAAAATACAGAGAAAACAACGAGACACAGGTGAAATGAATCAGTCTAACAAACCAGGTGTTTTAATTTGAGTTTATTTAAATCCATCATCATACAAAAATGAATACAAACATAAAAAAATGACTGGAGGGGGTTTTGGCTGAAGTGAAACACTTATTAAAGCCAACCCCTATTACAATTTGGTTACAATTTAAAGCAGCAAGTTTACAGCTATTTAGACAAGAAAAAAGTCATTTCTTAGTACTTCTTTACAAAATAACTTCTCAATAGAAATACACACATTTCTTCTATTGATTCCACTCAACTGACTCAATTCCGTTTTAAAAAAATAAGACAAATAAAATACAAATAAAAATAAATTATGTCGTTAGATTCTAAGACTTTATAGTTGATTATTCCTTTTAATTTAAACATTGTTTTAAATGCTTTAACTGATGTAAAGCTTTTCAATGTATTGTCCAGGCTTTTCCACACATCTAAACCTCTGACAGAGATACATCTGCCTGTAATGTCTGTTCCAACAGTACTTTTTTTGACAAACATAAATTCCTCTTAGATTATAGCAATCCACTCCGGATTTAAACCAGTGGCTAAGGAGGAAGAGCAACTAAAACTGGAAAGTTGGGAGATCGATTCCAGGCTTCCCCTGACTAAAAAGTACTCCGTGACTTATAAACTGCTTTTCAGACTTAAGATTGTTTATTTGTACGTATTGCTGCGGGCAACTTAGATAACATTTTTCCAGTCATAAGCGATACCTCTGAATCCATATCTTTCCATTTTTGATATGCGTAATTCATGATCTATAGTATCAAAGGCCTTGCTTAGATTAACTGCCGATCATTGACTTTCTTATGCTGATTTAAGAATTCATTCATCCTTTTCCTAGACAATATTTCTAATATTTTAGAAAATTGAGAAAGCATAGATCGGTCTATAATTGGTAAGTTTGTCTGCATTTCTGCTTTTGAAGATTGGCATTACTTTTAAGGTTTTCGTAGTTGTTGAAAAAATGCCTGTGTGAAATGCATGTGAATGATACAACAATACAATCAATCATCTTTACCAGCGTCATATCTAAATCAAAGCTGTTTGTGGATCTCTTGTTTTTAAATGGGTTCACAATATTAATGATTTCATTTTCATTTGCTACTCTAATAAAATGAGACTTCATGTTTGAATCTTGCTCATGGCATATTATCAGGTGGTGTAATGATTTCCCAGGAAAGATCAGGCCCAACATCAACAAAGAATTTATTAAATGCATTGGCTATTTTTATAATATTGTACATTTTTATTCCATTTTTAAAAAAGTCCTACTGAAACTCTAACTTTTTCATTCTGTTTTTAAGTATACTATTTAGAACTTTAGACATCGGGGACAGTACCGCTGGATTGGCAGACTGGGGTGGTGGCCCCCCTTTTTAAGAAGGGGGACCGGAGGGTGTGTTCCAATTACAGGGGAATCACACTCCTCAGCCTCCCTGGTAAGGTCTATTCAGGGGTCCTGGAGAGGAGGGTCCGCCGGATAGTCGAATCCCGGATTGAGGAGGAGCAGTGTGGTTTTCGTCCTGGTCGCGGAACAGTGGACCAGCTCTATACCCTCTCTGGGGTCCTGGAGGGGGCATGGGAGTTTGCCCAACCAGTCTACATGTGCTTTGTGGACCTGGAGAAGGCATTCGACCGTGTCCCCCGGGGGCTCCTGTGGGGGGTACTCCGGGAGTATGGGGTACCGGACCCCCTTGTACGAGCTGTCCGGTCCCTGTACGACAGGTGTCAGAGCTTGGTCTGCATTGCCAGCAGTAAGTCGGATCCGTTTCCGGTGAGGGTTGGACTCCGCCAAGGCTGCCCTTTATCACCGATTCTGTTCATAACTTATATGGACAGAATTTCTAGGCGCAGCCGAGGTGTTGAGGGGATCCGGCTTGGTGGCCTCAGGATTGGGTCTCTGCTTTTTGCAGATGACGTGGTCCTGTTGGCTTCATCTGGTCGTGATCTCCAGCTCTCGCTTGAGCGATTCGCGGCCGAGTGTGAAGCGGCTGGGATGAGAATCAGCACCTCAAAATCTGAGACCATGGTCCTCAGCCGGAATAGGGTGGATTGCCCTCTCCGGGTCGGGAGTCAGGTCCTGCCTCAAGTGGAGGAGTTTAAATATCTCGGGGTCTTGTTCACGAGTGAGGGAAGGATGGAGCGCGAGATCGACAGACGGATCGGTGCGGCGTCTGCAGTAATGCGGACTCTGCGCCGGTCTGTCGTGGTAAAGAAGGAGCTGAGCCAGAAGGCAAAGCTCTCGATTTACCAGTCGATCTACGTTCCTACCCTCACCTATGGTCATGAGCTGTGGGTCGTGACCGAAAGAACCAGATCTCGTATACAGGCGGCTGAAATGAGTTTCCTCCGCAGGGTGGCCGGGCTCTCCCTTAGAGATAGGGTGAGGAGCTCGGTCATCCGGGAGGAGATCAGAGTAGAGCCACTGCTCCTCCACATCGAGAGGAACCAGTTGAGGTGGCTCGGGCATCTGGTCAGGATGCCTCCTGGACCTCCCTGGTGAGGTGTTCCAGGCACGTCCCTCTGGGAGGAGACCCCGGGGAAGACCCAGGACACGCTGGAGGGATTATATCTCTCGGCTGGCCTGGGAACGCCTCGGGATCCCCCCCGCAGAGTTGGCAAATGTGGCTGGGGAGAGGGAAGTCTGGGCTTCCCTGCTTAGGCTGCTGCCCCCGCGACCCGACCCCGGATAAGCGGCAGAAGATGGATGGATGGATGGCCATGCATACTCACATGAGCTTTCTTGCCATAATAAGGAAAAAACATTTTATCCAGACGACCTTCAGCTGGAAAGTACTGCATCTGCAGGGAAGTTTTTGTCTAATACAAAAACAGACAAAACTGTTACTTAACTAATTTAAGAACAATAACCAAATATTCTTAGTGACTTATTAAAAATATTTAATGCACACAACTTTTCAACCATCTTGGTGACTGGTTAACTTTTTATTAATATGCGGCTGCACGTTTTTTGGGTTTTTATGATGTTTCTTATTTAGCCACCCAGAAAAAACACCCACTTCTTACATTTACAGACGACTGGTTGCTATCTGTCAAGAGAGATATTTATTCTACATGTTTCATTCTTCTACACGTTTACCTTGGCAGTACAGTTGATGTAAGGGTCTCCTTTTGGTTTCAATCCAACCACCTGTAGACAGATTAAAGAAAATTAATGATTAAAACATCCTACACATAAAAAAGAATTCCAACAGCAGAAACCTGCTAACATTCCTGATTGCATTGACACATTTAGCTCAAACAGCTGACAACTGCTCAGATTCACAAAGATTCACCACATGTGGACCATAGCTTGCTGTGCTATGTCCAGCACAACCTGCGACAGAAATCTGTTTTCTGCATGGACATATGTCTTTGTGCATTTTTGTGACAACTGCTTTTACAAACATTGACAAAATATCTTTTACTCAGCTGAATTTCTCAGCCCAAATGGCCTCCATGACAGTGTCATTTACAACCCCCTGAATAACCTTTGAACATTGATTTTATACTATAGGAATATATTTTGACTGTCCATCCACATTTTTGTAGGTCTGTTTTTCATTTGTTTAATGGATGCATTCTAACTTGTGATTGACATTTTGTCTGTGTTGTGTCTGACTGCAAAGGAAGGGTGATGCTGTTGTAATGCTGTCCAGGTTTATGTTCAGGTGGTTTTATATATGATGCTGGTTGCTCCTGGTCCGTTAGGGTTAACTACTCTTATGTTTGCCAGAATCAGGTTGCTACATGTAAAACGTATAGCTGTGTTAAAGATGAAAAGCTTTGATCGTAGCTATAACACAGACGTGGCTAACTAATGAAATGAGTGAAGCATTTGTTTTAGAAAATTAATATTTCTACAATATCAGCAGAAAAAATAAGATAAGGTGGAGGATTTTATGTTCAGAAAAATCTTTGTCAGATTGTTCAAACTGTAATTTTAGATGGCAGGGTTAGTGATGAAAGTCTGATTTTTATCAATTTTTCTCTGAATGGTCAAAGTATATTCTTATGTTGTAGTCGTTGAGTCCTTTACTCATAATTTATCTGAGGTTTCGTGTAATTTCAGTCATCAGAAGTCAGTTTTTGTTTGTGCTGATTTTAATGTTCATTTACTGAAATGGCAAACACAAAAACCAACTTTCAACTTTCTAAATTAAATGTTCAGTTATGTTTTAGGACCCATAATTGATAAGCCAACAAGGGTAACTCAAGAAAATTCAACTCATAAATAATATTTTTTACCAACATTTCTATCAGTGGTCTTTTAATGAGTCATATCATCGATCACTTCTCAGTCTTTGTGAATATTTTAAAAATGAAACCAAATAAGAGACTACAAAATCTAACAAGTATTTTGACAAAAGCCAAGATCTGCAGAAGCTACTGAAGCATTTCAAATGGAGCTGATTCATCGTGTATGGGACGGTGTCCAAATGAGGCTTATGTGGCATTTCTGTCTGTATGGTCTGAACTTATGATCGTCATTTTCCACGCATAAGTTTCTATAAAAAAAATGTAAAAGGAACCCTTGGATAACATCAAGTCTGCAAAAAGCACAAGAAAAATGTACTCTAAATGAAATATCTAAAAAAAAAAAAAAAAAAAAGAACTGATGAAAACACGAGTAAATATAAAATCTACAAAAATAAGTTAACTACACTCTTAAGGATTCAAAAGAAACTATTATAATGAAAAATTAGAAAATTGTAAGAAATATTAAACAGAATGTAATAAATCAGGTTTTGAATAGATTAAAGATGTTCCAAATTATTTCTTAAGAACAGTGATGTAAAAATAGAAAATAAACAAACAATAGTGGATGAATTTCATAATTATTTAGTTGACATGAGGCCATCCCTAGTACAAGAAGTTTCAGGATACAGATAAGTTTCTTCTTAATAAACAAATATGAAGTCTCAGTTCCTGTGAGGAGCGACTGAAAAGGATCGTACTGGTACAGTAATGGCTTTAAAAAATAAAAAGACATTTGATATAAATCAAATAGATATGATGAGTATTAAAGAAGTTCTTGATGTACATTGCTAAACCACTCAGCCATATTTTAATCAGTCATTTGTGCATGGTATCAGTCCAGATGTTATGAAGATAGAAAAGGGGAATCCAATATTTTTAAAGGGCAATCTGCATATCCTGGCCAATACCACCCTTCCCTCACTTTGATCATTCTGGAGAAGCTTTTTGAAAAACATTAGATATCTAGAAAAAAATGAGAAAAAAATAAATTATTTAGTCAAAACCGGACTACAACCTATGCTATCATAAATATGCTTGAGGAAGTTAGTTCTGCTTTGAATAAAATTTAGGTCAATTTTTATTTATCTAACGCAAGTTTTTGATACTATTGACCACGGTCAATTACTAAAGCTTGAAACTTACAAGATTCGTAGTTCTGTTCTCTCTTGGGTCAAAAGTTATTTAGAAAATCGTCACCAATGTGCCCATTTAACAGATGCAGTATCTGGACTGCAGACCATAACATGTGGAACACCTCAAGGCTCTGTGACTGATCCAAAACCTTTTATTATTAAGGGTTCCTATGATGGTATTTGGAGTTTTCTGAGCTTTCTACAGTGTTACAGTGTTGAATCCTCATCAGACATGTGAACGACACTGTTTTTTATCACCTAAACGCATGTTTGACTTTGAGTTTGAGTTCCAGCACCTCTCCATTCGGTTTCCATGGCGACGGAAAACGCGTGGTTTTAGAGAGCTTTTTCTACGTGGAAATCCTTGTGACGTCCCGGGGGATAAGGTTCGGTGATTGGTTACCTTCTACTGGTTAACAAGGGCATGTACAAATACATCAGGCGGGTGGAAAACGTGGGATAAAGTTATTTCCAACGATGGCTGGTGAGTTTACCAAAGAGAGACATCCTGCTGCATTCGTTGCTGTGGGTTGCTGTTTTCCACTTCGTTTTCAGGCTCTGATTCAGGTTCCAACATGTAGGGCTGGATGCTATGTGTTGACATTGTAGTTTGTTTTTTTATTGAGTTCATATGAGCCTAATCCTTCTGTTTATGAGATGTTACAATGACGGTGAAAGCAGGTGCGGTGCGCGCTCCCGATGTAGTGCAGTGGCGGGAGGCGGGGCTTAATGCGGAAGAGTCTCAATCCACTCGTTTTGCCCGCAGGCTGATCTGACAGCCTACGGAGAGGGTCGGTCTGAAGTAAATAAAGACATTTGTGACAATAACTCCATCAATCCCAGCCCTTCTGGGCTCAGAAATAAAAAGAAATTAGCCTGAAATGAACAGAATAGTTCCACTTTAGCAATATTGCAACTTGTCTGACAAAATTAAATTTGTAATATTTGCTGACGATACTACTTTAGTTTGTTCAGGCAAGAAATTAAATGAGCTTCTATTTTTGATAGAGAATTGAATTAATTTAAAACCTCGTTCAATAGAAATAAGTTGTCATTGAATGTATGCAAAACTACATTCATGATATTTGGAAGGAAAAAAAGAGTCAAAGAAGTAAAATTAAGAATATTTGGGAATGGTGTTTTTGATGAGAAACTTCTACGGGTTATAATAGATTCCAAAATAACATGGAAAATCATGTATATTATATTAAGGTTAAATTTTCAAAAATACTTGGTATTTTGTATAAAACTAAAGATTTATTAACAAATAAAGTTGTGTCTATAATTCTTTAATACTTTATTAGCTCATACCGTGTTGAACTGTGGTGTGGCAGCCACTTCATACTTAAAGACATCATTTTATAACAAAAACACACCATGTGCCTGATAAATAACGCTGGACAGCATTGTCACACACATCCATTATTTATTTTTAATACTACTACGAATAATAATAGAAATAATAGAGTCTTGCACAAAGACACATTGCTGGAGGGAACTGGATCTGAGTAGAAGGTGCCCAAACATTTGTCCAGAAATTCACAATAATCTGTATGTAACCAATGAAATCACAGGTATGTTTGTAATGTAGGCTTTAAATAAAGCTTGACAAACCCGGTTCAGCTTGATGATGATGCAAGGTTTTCCCTCTGCGTACCCAAAGCTGCTATCAGGAAGACCAGAGCACTGACGAAGGAAACTTCGTTTGAACTGACAAACTTTCTTTATGGCTCCGTTGTCCTGCTCAGTGTATTCACCCACAAGACACAATTCATTACTGTCCTGAATGCTGTCATTATATTCTGTAAAGAAAACACATGTGTTGGAATTAGTAACACTGCTGAGCTTTTCTGTGAAGACTTAAAGTTCCGTCCTGATCTGGAATGAAGAAGGACCTAATTCTACGTACGCTGCAGGAGTTCATGGAGTTGTTGGATGTAGTGGTTGTAGTTTGTCGGCTCAGTGCGGTTGTAAGCAATTTCAACAGCATGAGGACGTACCACCAAACCTTCAGGCAAAAAATTCAGAAAATAGAGAAAATAGTTCATTTTGTTCATAAAACAATGACAGAAATGAACAGTAAGCGGTGGAAAGCAGGAATATGGAGGGTAAAGTCACCTGGATTAGAAACTTGGTCTTGATATCTTGGGACATTTTCATCGAGCGTCTGTAACATCACCCACATGGTAAGAGAGAACATTCCCGTCAGAAAACCATAAAAAATCAGGTAGAAGACGAGGATGAGCCCTGGAAGGAATGGAAAGAATATTCAACTGTTCCTGAGGATGCAAACATCAGCTTCATCATGTCTAGCACTCGTTCCCTACACTGGTTCACCCAGGTGGAGGTCGAGGTGCTTGGAGCCCAGAGCAGTCAGGAGGTCACCAGTCCATTTCAGAGCCAATCTTTATTTCATGAAGTGAAAGAAAAGATTTTCCTAATTCACTTGACATTTATGGCTACTTTCCCACCACCTCTAGACACAAGCCAAATAACAACCAGATAATGGAAACCCCTAGGTTTCTAATGACTTCACTAAAGAGTTTTTATACTCTAATCAGGTGGTTCATCAGACGTGTCCAGATACAAGAGTACAGCAGAACTGTGACAAACGCTTTTATTGTATTTAAACATCAGCAGACGTTATGCAGGAACAAGGTTTAATCCTCAAACTAAGCCAACCAGGGTGGAGACAAAACTAGTGACTACGGACATGCTAACACGATGAACCAGCTAAACAAAACTGCAACTGAGGGGTACAAGTACACAGAAGGAACCGGTGAACTGCATCAGAAAATCTAAAGCAGGTGAGCGAATTAACATCATTTATACCTGATGTTCATGAAGCTGGACTGAAGGAAAGCCTACCATCTAGCATTAGAAAGGGGGAATGGAAGACCACTTTAGATTAGGGCTGTCAAAGTTAACACCTTAATGACATATTAAATTCCTTTTAATGGTATTAATCGTTTTATTGTGCACATGCAGGGATGCATAGTTTCAGGAAATTATGCTGAAATGAGGTTGTGGTTCTAATTCAGGAATGGACAGAATGCATCTTTTACATCTGAAAGATGCTTCTCTGGACAAGACAAAAGTAATTCAGTTATACTGCCTGATCCTTTCTTAGGAACTTTTGAATTTACTTGACAACACAAGGGCTGAGAAGAAAACTCATCACAGTCGATGTTTGTCAGATAGTGTTGTTAACAAATGTAAGAAGTCTATTTCAGCAGTATTTCCTCCAACACCATGTGTTAACCTGACAGGAAACACCCATCCGAGCTTTACTCCAACACAGGTCCATGAATGTGTTGCTAGAATGACAGCTTTAATGCGTATAACACTAGATAATGTTGCTCCTCTAAAGAAGAAGAGAACCAGTCAGAAGAAGCGGCCCGGTGGTTTAATTCCCAGCTTCAAGCTTTAAAACAGACATCAAGACGTTTGGAAAGAAAATGGCGTTCAACTGGCTTAGAAGAGTGTCGCATAGTCTGGAAAGAAAGTTAATAGTGTATAAAAAGCCTTGCGTGTGGCTAGAACAGCTTATTATTCATCATTGATAGAGGAGAAGAACAACAACCCCAGGTTTCTCTTCAGCACTGGAACCAGACTGACTAAGAGCCATAGTGCCGTTGAGCCATCTATTCCTTTCAACCTCAGCTGTGACGACTTTATGAGTTTCTTTGGAAACAAAATAGTTTCTATCAGGAAGGAAATCAGTAATAACCTGAACACTACTAATGTTATTTCATCTGCAGCAGCCTTAGAGACGTCTTTAGAAGCTGATGGTCATTTGGACCGTTTCTTGCCTGTACAGCTCTCCGAGTTAACCAACATAATAGCTTCATCTAAACCTTCAGCCTGTGTTTTAGACCCCATCCCAACCAGATTATTCAAGGAATTATGTTTCCTAATCAATACATCTGTACTGGACCTGATCAATACATCTCTATTAATAGGATATGGACCTCAATATGTTAAGACAGCTGTAATTACACCGTTGCTTAAAAACCAACCCTGGATCCAGGAGTTTTAGCTAATTATAGACCAATATCTAATCTCCCCTTCTGGTCTAAAATTCTGGAGAAAACAGTTTCAACCCAACTATGTTTCTATCTGAGCAGAAACAATCTGAAGAGTTCCAGTCAGGATTTAGAGCTCATCATAGCACAGAGACAGCACTGGTGAAAGTCTGATGATCTTCTCATGGCCTCAGATAAAGGACTTCTGTCTGGAATGGGGATATATTATTGTAAAGGTTTGGTGCACTTTGATTAAAGTGCAGTGTGATTGTATTCTCTGTCTTAATGGATACACCCCCCTACAATTGAGCTGAGTCCCCAATAGGACCAAGTCTAGAGGACTATCCAGGAGCCTCATTTATCAACCTGTACGTAGCATCGATGACTCCAGGCGGCGTACGGACGGAAAACAGGAAATGCGGCGCAAAAAAACATCACGATTTACAAAGCAGCACGTCCCACGCCAGTTTCCTTCATAAATCAGGATCAACAGGAAGTTTAACACGGTGAGGAAACATCTGGCCACGCCCACATGTTGGCTATAAAAGGTCAGGCCGACGCCCTGATAAATATTAATCCATCTCATTTCCATGACGGTTCTGCAGGAAAAAAGAGGAATTTTCTGGAAAATGAGGAAGAAATTCCAACAGATAAAGCTGTAAAATGTAAAAGTATTTTATCTGGTGGAGACGGGACGGACATCACCACCAGCAGAAAGACAGAGGAGGTCAGCAGGGGACAGATGCTGTCAGCGTCTCATCAGACCAGCGGAAAGGACAAATAAAGTGGTCAGACAGTAAAATGTAGGGAGAAAGTGCATCTTGGCACTCTTCTGCAGATGCTGTTAATGTCCAACATTCTGGGGGAAAGTTTACGTTTCATTTGGAACAAATGGCTCAGATTTCTTTTTCTTTCCTGCCTTTGGTGTCGCCGTTTCCCGTTTCTCCAGATGTTGTCGTACGCCGGGGTCAGAGTTGGCGTGGAGGTCGGGACGTTTTACCGCCAAGTCCTGCTTTTGGAAACCCCAGAAGTGGACTGGGACTGGTCTACGGCGGGTTTGGTGCGACAGCTTCGTAAATGAGGCCCCTGATGTGAATGAACCCTGAGATCTAACAGTATTTAGCAGAAGAGAGGACCAGACCGGCGTGAAGAAGAAAACTCTGTTTCCTCCACCTGCCAGTTAAACATGGAGACCAAACTATGGCTGTTTTGGGTTTTTATTGTGTCTTATGCAAGTATCCTGCAGAAATCCACTGCAACAATGGACGCAGTATGAACACCAGACGAGGCAGAGGACCCTTAACACCATCGCTATGGATTTACCCACAATGCAGGGTTTTTTTTGTAGTCCGCTTCCTGTATTTAGTCTGCTTGAAATAGTCTGAGAGCTGTGTTTGTAGGTGGACCATGTCTGCTTCTTTGGTCCGAATCAGAATTCGTTTGGCGCATTCACGGCTACCTAAACAAAGCAGACTTTCCGAGTAAACAGACTCGGATTTGAATAAAAAAGGTTGATGTGGATCTGCCATCAGTGCTGCATTGTAATTTAAATTTATTTATATAGCACATTTAAAAACAGCCCCTGTTGACCAAAGTGCTTCACAGAACAAAATATACAGATAAAATGATCAAATAGGATGAAAACAGAAAAATAAAAACCTATAACAATGAAAACCTACTAATAGTATATTAAATGAAAATGCAAGTAAAAATAATAAGTACACAATAGTACAACAACATATTGCTGAGGCGGCCGGCCGGAGCTGTGGCTGTAAGGTCGTTGGTGCCTGTCGTGGCGGTAATCCCAGGACTCGTTGGTGGACACCAGCAGTGAGGGATGCCGTCAAGCTGAAGAAGGAGTCCTATCGGGCCTTCTTGGCCTGTGGGACTCTGGAGGCAGCTGATGGGTACCGGCGGGCTAAGCGGCATGCGGCTTCGGCTGTTGCCGAGGCAAAAACTTGGGCATGGGAGGTGTGTTGGAAAATTGTTATGAGTTTGATTTGTATTAGATATTAGACATATATACATTGATTTGTTGTATTTTGTAGTCCATGTAGATAAAGTTCAGACATTGTACTCATTGTGAACTGCTTTCTTTAACTCATGTATGACCTCTCAATGGAATGCGCTGGTAATGTTAGAGGCAGGAAGAGTTTCCTGCAGCGCATCTGTTTTTGTCAACTGCTTGGTTGACCAGTTGTTTAAAGGTTAAAGGTTAAAGGCAATAAAGTAATATAGTAAGTGATTGATGCTTAGTGAGTTCAGTTTAGTCTTAAATAAGAGATAATGATTGTTTCATATGGTCTGCCCAGCAACAGAGGAGGAGTTTCGAAACTATATAAGCTGTCGACTTTCTTTACTTCTCAGAGATCTCTCCATGTATGACTTACATGTATCATTTGTGTGAATAAACTAACAAAGGCAGTTTGACTCAGCATCGTTGTTTCTCATCCACAAAGATTTTTCCAGCACAGAGGAGTTCGGCGAGGCCATGGAGAAAGACTTCCGGACGGCTTCGAGGAGATTCTGGTCCACCATCCGGGTTGCTCAGGAGGGGGAAGCAGTGCTCCGTCAACACTGTGTACAGTGGAGGTGGGGAGCTGCTGACCTCAACTCGGGACGTTGTGGGTCGGTGGAAGGAATACTTCTAAGACCTCCTCAATCCTACCAACACATCTTCCGATGAGGAAGCAGAGCTGGGGGACTCAGGGGTGGACTCTCCTATCTCTGGGGCTGAAGTCGCTGAGGTGGTCAAAAAGCTCCTTGGCGGCAAGGCCCCGGGGGTGGATGAGATCCGCCCGGAGTTCCTTAAGGCTCTGGATGCTGTCCTGGCTGACACGCCTCTGCAGCACCGCGTGGACATCGGGGACAGTGCCGCTGGACTGGCAGACTGGGGTGGTGGTCCCCCTTTTTAAGAAGGGGGACCGGAGGGTGTGTTGGAATAACAGGGGCGGTCTGCGCCGGTCTGTCGTGGTGAAGAAGGAGCTGAGCCAGAAGGCGAAGCTCTCGATTTACCAGTCGATCTATGTTCCTACCCTCACCTATGGTCATGAGCTGTGGGTCGTGCCCGAAAGAAGGAGATCTCGTATACAGGCGGCTGAAATGAGTTTCCTCCGCAGGGTGGCCGGGTTCTCCCTTAGAGATAGGGTGAGGAGCTCGGTCATCCGGGAGGAGATCAGAGTAGAGCCGCTGCTCCTCTGCATCAAGAGGAACCAGTTGAGGTGGCTCGGGCATCTGGTCAGGATGCCTCCTGGACCTCCCTGGTGAGGTGTTCCAGGCACGTCCCTCTGGGAGGAGACCCCGGGGAAGACCCAGGACACGATGGAGGGATTATATCTCTCTGCTGGCCTGGGAACGCCTCGGGATCCCCCCCGCAGAGTTGGCAAATGTGGCTGGGGAGAGGGAAGTCTGGGCTTCCCTGCTTAGGCTGCTGCCCCCGCGACCCGACCCCGGATAAGCGGGATGAAGATGAAGATAAAATAATACAAAACAGTATAAAAGCCAAGTTGTACCCCAAAATGTCAGCATAAAGTAAAGACAAAGAAAATCTGTTTTCAGTCTAGACTAAAATTAACCCAGACTGAGACGACCTCAGATGAGTCTTACAAACTCTGGTCTTTTGCCTGGTTTTGGTAACAGCCAACAAGAGCTGATCGGCTGACCCCAGGACTCTGGAGGGGTATAAGGCTGCAACAAATCAGTTAGATAAGACGGTCCCATGGAGTTTAAACACTTAAAAACAACCACGAAACCCTTACATTTTTATTCAAAAGGTAACAGGAAGCCAATGCAGGGAGGCAAGCACCGGAGTGATGTGATCATATCATCTTGTAACTGTAAGCAATTGAGCTGCAGTATTTTGGGCAAGCTGCAGTTGGTCCAAAGTCAGCTGATCAATACCAAAATAAAGAGAGTTGCAATAATCTCAATGGGACATCATGAGCAGGTGGACAATGTTCTCTAGGGCAGGTTGGGAAGATAAGGCTTTAATTTGCCAATCAGCTTTTAATGAAAGAAAACACTTTTAACTCCAGAGTCAACCTGCCCATGGAAATTAAAAGGAATCGTTGATAATGACACCCAGATTGTTTGCATGGGTCCAACAATATGAGGAAAGCAGACTAAGAAGACTGACAGTACCTTTTAAAAGCAAAGAGCTTCCAAACACCACAATGAGTTTTTTCTTTATTTAAGTGAATAAAGTTTAAATCCTTTTAGATCATACAAGCAGCTGAGGAGGTTATTCAGAGAATCCCTCTGTGGTTTCAGAGTAAATAGATCTAAATGTCGTCAGCAAAGCAATGATAAGCAATATCATGCCTCTGATAAGTAAAACCCCGGGGTAACGTATACAGGGAGAAAAGAAGTGGACCGAAAATGGACCCCTGTGGAATCCCATAACTGAGAGGGGCTGCAGCTGAAGAAAGCTCTCCAAGATTAGCGTGACAGGAGGGTTTGGTGGTCAACTGTGTCAAAGGCTGCAGTTTGGTCCAAAAGAATCCAAACAGTTGGACTCCTGTAAAAGTCGAGTAAAAGTGCAGTTTCAGTCCTGTGGAGAGGTTTAAAACCAGACTGAAATTTCTCTAAAACCTTACCAGACTCTAAGAGTGCCCGTAACTGTATGGACGCTATCCTTTCTAAACCTTTAGATAAAATGGTAACTTAGAATCAACCTGTAGTGGAACACAACCAATGGATCCACGTCAGGTTTCTTTAGAAGAGGCTGCTCAAGAGCTTAAAGGCAGCAGGAACACAGCCTGAGGACAGGAATTCATCATGGACATAATGATAGGGCCGGCAAAGCTAAAATTACTTTTAATAACAGCAGGGTGACAACTAGCAAGGGGACAAAAAGAAGGTTTTATGCCAAAAACCATGTCAGAGAGTACAGAAAGTGTCACCTGATCAAAGTGCTCAAGAACAACTGAGCTCTCTGACAAAACAGCAGAATCTACACGAGAGGGAGGGGATACGGAGCTAATAGCTGCAATCGTGCCTTTAAATCTTGCCTTCAGTCTCCTCCAACACACAAAGCACTATTGATCTGGTACTGACCAAAAACTGATCCCCAGCGGATCTGTCAGTCACCCCACTGCACCTCTCAGACCACTTCCTGGTCAAATTCTCAGCCCTCCTTCCGCATGACTCTCAAGAGGCTCCAAAGCTGGTTTCCTAGCACAGAAAGCTGAGACGCGTCAGCCCTACACAGCTGTGTGAGCAGGTTTCCTATACCCTCCCTTCCAACTCAGACAGCTCCTTACTGCCATACTAATAAAGCTCTACATGAAGACCTGCAGGTAAAAGGAGGCGGTCGCCATGACAACAGCCCATCATCAGGCTGCTCAGGTGTTTCCTCCACCTGCAGATACAGAACATGAAGTGATGGTTGGATATAAAATGCTCCCCAATGTGGCTTATCTGTCCCTGCTGGTGGACATGGAACATGGAGACTCTGGACTCCAGTCCGGCACCTTCCAAAGGGAAGGGACTGACAGGTCGGGTCCGCTCCTTTTCCCAACCCAGAGCAGAGGAACAGAACGATGTTCTCCACAGCCAGACGTGGTGTAGCGGCCATCGGGCAGATGGAGGCAGGTGGAGGTGCCTCCATGCCCAGGAGGAAACCTGTTGTACAGCTGAAAAGGTAGTGGAGGAATGGTACTAAATGGAAACGTGTCCTGTTCACCTGTGACAAGCGCTGTTGTCCCTAATCTCGAACCATCACCTCATTTTGGAACCAAACTGCTGCTTTACCTCTAGAATTGATGCAACACAAGAGGTGAAGAATTCTCATTTGTTCACAAGTGTCCCTGGCTTGTCCTGGTCCTTCCGGGCCCTGGATGGGGGGGGGGGGGGGGGTGCCTGGTGCCGCTGGCGGCTCATCTTCTGGAGGAAGAACCCACTTCCCTCTGGACAAAAATCCCCGGTCCCTTCTCCTTCCCCGCTCTCCATCACACACAGGTAGGGCGTTGGGGGGTGGGCACGGTGCGCAGGTGGTGAGAAAGGCCATCAAGGTGGTCTTGATCACTGCACCCAGTATCTGCTCACCTCTCAGTTTTAATCACATTTAGTCACCACAACACAAAACAGACCTGGGCCCCAGCTGGCTTGGCTGGGAGTGGGCACTGCTGGCCCTGAGGGGGTGCTGGTCTGTTGCATCTGTGGGGGATGGGGGGCACTGGGGGTGGTGGGCGGTGGTCATGGGGGCCTTTGTCAGGGCCTGCCTGCCCTCTGTCCCCATGGGGCATCGCACTCGGGGCATGTTGGGAAGGAGAGAGGAGGGCGACTGTGAGCGAACGGGTGAAGTTATAAATGGAAGGTGAGAGGTGTGTGTGTGTGTGTGTGTGTGTGTGTGTGTGTGGGTGGGGGGGAGAAATAAGGGGGAAAAAATTCAGGTAAGTGGGTGGGCAATGGGATGAGGATGGCTGGGGTATGGGAAGAGGCGTGTTAGGGGGGACACAATGAGATGGATGCGTGCATGATGTAGTGTGTATAAGGAATATGAGGCCGGATGGAAGGGGCGTTAGGGGGTGTGTATGTGTGTAGAGTATGTGATGGGGTGTGTGTGGGTGTATAGAGGTGGAGCGAGGTGGAGGGATGGGGTCGGAGTGTGGGCATGTATAGGGGGACAGTGTAAAAGGGGAACGGGGGGGGGGGTGAGTGTAAAGCAGAAGTGTGTGTGGATGGGGACTGAGTAGGGGGCGTGTGATGAGTGTGAGGGTGTGTCGAGGGGAGTGTGTGAGGCGGGATGTTATGGGGTGTGAGTGTGAATGGGGGGGATGGCAGAGGGGTGGGGGAGTGCGAGATGGGGTGTCTGTAAGCAACATGATCGATTGTGTGTGTGTGTGTGTGTGTGTGTGTGAGTGTATGTGAGTGTGTGGGAGGGGTGAAAGGGCCTTGGTGCCCGGGGAGCACGGCCTGGCTGCCATTCGGTGGCGGTCTGGGTGTCTTGGTTCTCCATTGGCGTGGGCTGTACCTTCTGCCTACGGGGGTGGGGGGGGTTGCCTTCGGGCTCCTGGGGTCCTGGGGCCCGCACTCTGTCTGCCCTGGGTGGCCGGTGCCCGGGCCAGGTCTGCTAGGGCCTGTTCCCCCTGACCATGGGGGCTCTGCTGGGGCCCCCCTTCTGCCACCTCCTGGGTGGATGCATGGCTGGCTCCGGAGCGGGGGGGGGGGGGGTTGGGATCTGTGCTTAGGGACGGCCACCAGCTGCTCCAGCCTCGGGGTTCTCCGGGCCTTCCTCTTGCCTGTGTGTGGGCGGGGCCACATTGTGTGGGCGGGGCCACATTGTGTGGGCGGGGCCACATTGGCATGCTCACTCTTCTCTGAACACGTTCCACTCTGTATGTTCTGCATGTGACACAGTCACTGAGTCGCCTGCAGGTTCATTTACTAACATCGGCTGGTTTTCTTCCTGTATGTCTGATCTAACTTGTGAGCTCTGGGTTTTCCTGATAGTTGATGGCTTCGTCCTCCCGCAGGGGGAACATAACTCCAGTGTGTATAGGTGTATGGATGTGTGTATATATAAGTGGGTGTGTATGTGTGCTGATATACATGCAAATGTATGTAGGTTGTTCTCTTTCTCATTCTTTCTTCTTTTTTTTCTTTCTCTCTCTCTTTTTCTCTCTCCAGATGGAGACGAGATGCAGTGAACAACTGATATCACATCTGGCTTTTTCCTCTCATCCTTGGTTATGATGATGATGTAAACTGCTTCACTGTGCAGGGAAAACAGTGCTTCACATTTTGTGTGTGTGTCTAAAAGACAGTTCTCACCTCCGTTGTACTGGTGGGCCTTGTTTTCCATTTGTGACCAAGACAGAAACATTTCTCGAAAGTTAATCTTTTAGAATATTTCTGTATGAAGATGAGATTTTACATATAGTATATAGAAAAAACAGATTCCTGAAATACAGCTGTTATTGGGCCATTGCAGGGTTTTTCAATCAGTTTTATCTCATCCAGGATGGAACTGTACCGATCTGACCCAATGTTGGGCTGGAACCAGGCCAGAACCGATCTGGCCTACAAGGGGGCTACATCACAGCTGGAAAATCCACATCCAGGCCAGATGTGGGCCAAATGATTTTTCAAATCAGATCAAACTTAATTTCTAAAGCACTTTTCATGCCAGAGGCGACACAAAGTCTTTACATGATAAATCCAAGTCATAAAGATTACAAATGAAGCAAACCGCAAAGAAAAATGAATAACATTGTTTAAAACCAATTTAAAAACAGCACATGTTCTCTTTCACTCACGCACACACACAAAAAGACAGAACCCCCCCCCCACATAACATGACTCCATAACCGTCTCTTTACCTAAATGTCGGTACAACAACCAAATAATGCCACGTCCCAGGAGTACTGTGGTTTCTGATACACTCCAGTAAGGTACTGTAATACCATGTATGACCCAGAATAAATCTGTAGTACAGCAAACACATCAGTGTAATACTGTAGTACCACATAATCATACTGTAGTACCACATAATCATACTGTAGTACCACATAATCATACTGTAGTACCATATAATCATACTGTAGTACCATATAATCATACTGTAGTACCACATAATCATACTGTAGTACCACATAATCATACTGTAGTACCACATAATCATACTGTAGTACCACATAATCATACTGTAGTACCACATAATCATACTGTAGTACCATATAATCATACTGTAGTACCACATAATCATACTGTAGTACCACATAATCATAATGTAGTACCACATAATCATACTGTAGTACCACATAATCATACTGTAGTACCACATAATCATACTGTAGTACCACATAATCATACTGTAGTACCACATAATCATACTGTAGTACCACATAATCATACTGTAGTACCATATAATCATACTGTAGTACCACATAATCATACTGTAGTACCACATAATCATACTGTAGTACCACATAATCATACTGTAGTACCACATAATCATACTGTAGTACCATATAATCATACTGTAGTACCACATAATCATACTGTAGTACCACATAATCATACTGTAGTACCACATAATCATACTGTAGTACCACATAATCATACTGTAGTACCATATAATCATACTGTAGTACCACATAATCATACTGTAGTACCACATAATCATACTGTAGTACCACATAATCATACTGTAGTACCATATAATCATACTGTAGTACCATATAATCATACTGTAGTACCATATAATCATAATGTAGTACCACATAATCATACTGTAGTACCACATAATCATACTGTAGTACCATATAATCATACTGTAGTACCACATAATCATACTGTAGTACCACATAATCATACTGTAGTACCACATAATCATACTGTAGTACCATATAATCATACTGTAGTACCACATAATCATACTGTAGTACCATATAATCATACTGTAGTACCACATAATCATACTGTAGTACCACATAATCATACTGTAGTACCACATAATCATACTGTAGTACCATATAATCATACTGTAGTACCACATAATCATACTGTAGTACCACATAATCATACTGTAGTACCATATAATCATACTGTAGTACCACATAATCATACTGTAGTACCATATAATCATACTGGAGTACCACATAATCATACTGTAGTACCATATAATCATACTGTAGTACCACATAATCATACTGTAGTACCACATAATCATACTGTAGTACCACATAATCATACTGTAGTACCACATAATCATACTGTAGTACCATATAATCATACTGTAGTACCACATAATCATACTGTAGTACCATATAATCATACTGTAGTACCACATAATCATACTGTAGTACCATATAATCATACTGGAGTACCACATAATCATACTGTAGTACCATATAATCATACTGTAGTACCACATAATCATACTGTAGTACCACATAATCATACTGTAGTACCACATAATCATACTGTAGTACCACATAATCATACTGTAGTACCACATAATCATACTGTAGTACCACATAATCATACTGTAGTACCATATAATCATAATGTAGTACCACATAATCATACTGTAGTACCACATAATCATACTGTAGTACCATATAATCATACTGTAGTACCATATAATCATACTGTAGTACCACATAATCATACTGTAGTACCACATAATCATACTGTAGTACCATATAATCATACTGTAGTACCACATAATCATACTGTAGTACCACATAATCATACTGTAGTACCACATAATCATACTGTAGTACCACATAATCATACTGTAGTACCATATAATCATACTGTAGTACCACATAATCATACTGTAGTACCACATAATCATACTGTAGTACCATATAATCATAATGTAGTACCACATAATCATACTGTAGTACCACATAATCATACTGTAGTACCATATAATCATACTGTAGTACCATATAATCATACTGTAGTACCACATAATCATACTGTAGTACCATATAATCATACTGTAGTACCACATAATCATACTGTAGTACCACATAATCATACTGTAGTACATAATCATACTGTAGTACCATATAATCATACTGTAGTACCACATAATCATACTGTAGTACCATAATCATACTGTAGTACCACATAATCATACTGTAGTACCACATAATCATACTGTAGTACCATATAATCATAATGTAGTACCACATAATCATACTGTAGTACCATATAATCATAATGTAGTACCACATAATCATACTGTAGTACCACATGATCATACTGTAGTACCACATAATCATACTGTAGTACCATATAATCATAATGTAGTACCACATAATCATACTGTAGTACCATATAATCATAATGTAGTACCACATAATCATACTGTAGTACCACATAATCATACTGTAGTACCATATAATCATAATGTAGTACCACATAATCATACTGTAGTACCACATAATCATACTGTAGTACCACATAATCATACTGTAGTACCATATAATCATACTGTAGTACCACATAATCATACTGTAGTACCATATAATCATACTGTAGTACCACATAATCATACTGTAGTACCATATAATCATACTGTAGTACCACATAATCATACTGTAGTACCACATAATCATACTGTAGTACCATATAATCATACTGTAGTACCATATAATCATACTGTAGTACCACATAATCATACTGTAGTACCACATAATCATACTGTAGTACCACATAATCATACTGTAGTACCATATAATCATACTGTAGTACCACATAATCATACTGTAGTACCATATAATCATACTGTAGTACCACATAATCATACTGTAGTACCATATAATCATACTGTAGTACCACATAATCATACTGTAGTACCACATAATCATACTGTAGTACCACATAATCATACTGTAGTACCACATAATCATACTGTAGTACCACATAATCATACTGTAGTACCACATAATCATACTGTAGTACCACATAATCATACTGTAGTACCACATAATCATACTGTAGTACCATATAATCATACTGTAGTACCACATAATCATACTGTAGTACCATATAATCATACTGTAGTACCACATAATCATACTGTAGTACCATATAATCATACTGTAGTACCACATAATCATACTGTAGTACCACATAATCATACTGTAGTACCATATAATCATACTGTAGTACCACATAATCATACTGTAGTACCACATAATCATACTGTAGTACCATATAATCATACTGTAGTACCACATAATCATACTGTAGTACCACATAATCATACTGTAGTACCATATAATCATACTGTAGTACCACATAATCATACTGTAGTACCACATAATCATACTGTAGTACCATATAATCATACTGTAGTACCACATAATCATACTGTAGTACCACATGATCATACTGTAGTACCACATAATCATACTGTAGTACCATATAATCATACTGTAGTACCACATAATCATACTGTAGTACCACATAATCATACTGTAGTACCACATGATCATACTGTAGTACCATATAATCATACTGTAGTACCACATAATCATACTGTAGTACCATATAATCATACTGTAGTACCATATAATCATACTGTAGTACCACATAATCATACTGTAGTACCACATAATCATACTGTAGTACCATATAATCATAATGTAGTACCACATAATCATACTGTAGTACCATATAATCATACTGTAGTACCACATAATCATACTGTAGTACCACATAATCATACTGTAGTACCACATAATCATACTGTAGTACCATATAATCATACTGTAGTACCACATAATCATACTGTAGTACCACATAATCATACTGTAGTACCATATAATCATACTGTAGTACCATATAATCATACTGTAGTACCACATAATCATACTGTAGTACCATATAATCATAATGTAGTACCATATAATCATACTGTAGTACCACATAATCATACTGTAGTACCACATAATCATACTGTAGTACCATATAATCATACTGTAGTACCACATAATCATACTGTAGTACCATATAATCATACTGTAGTACCACATAATCATACTGTAGTACCACATAATCATACTGTAGTACCACATAATCATACTGTAGTACCATATAATCATACTGTAGTACCATATAATCATACTGTAGTACCACATGATCATACTGTAGTACCATATGATCATACTGTAGTACCATATAATCATACTGTAGTACCATATAATCATACTGTAGTACCACATAATCATACTGTAGTACCATATCATCATACTGTAGTACCACATAATCATACTGTAGTACCACATAATCATACTGTAGTACCACATAATCATACTGTAGTACCACATAATCATACTGTAGTACCATATAATCATACTGTAGTACCACATAATCATACTGTAGTACCACATGATCATACTGTAGTACCACATGATCATACTGTAGTACCATATAATCATACTGTAGTACCACATAATCATACTGTAGTACCATATGATCATACTGTAGTACCACATAATCATACTGTAGTACCACATGATCATACTGTAGTACCATATAATCATACTGTAGTACCACATGATCATACTGTAGTACCACATAATCATACTGTAGTACCATATAATCATACTGTAGTACCATATAATCATACTGTAGTACCACATAATCATACTGTAGTACCATATAATCATACTGTAGTACCACATAATCATACTGTAGTACCATATGATCATACTGTAGTACCACATAATCATACTGTAGTACCACATGATCATACTGTAGTACCATATAATCATACTGTAGTACCACATGATCATACTGTAGTACCACATAATCATACTGTAGTACCATATAATCATACTGTAGTACCATATAATCATACTGTAGTACCATATAATCATACTGTAGTACCACATAATCATACTGTAGTACCATATAATCATAATGTAGTACCACATAATCATACTGTAGTACCACATAATCATACTGTAGTACCATATAATCATACTGTAGTACCATATAATCATACTGTAGTACCACATAATCATACTGTAGTACCACATAATCATACTGTAGTACCACATAATCATACTGTAGTACCATATAATCATACTGTAGTACCACATAATCATACTGTAGTACCATATAATCATACTGTAGTACCACATAATCATACTGTAGTACCATATGATCATACTGTAGTACCACATAATCATACTGTAGTACCACATAATCATACTGTAGTACCACATAATCATACTGTAGTACCACATAATCATACTGTAGTACCACATAATCATACTGTAGTACCATATAATCATACTGTAGTACCACATGATCATACTGTAGTACCATATAATCATACTGTAGTACCACATGATCATACTGTAGTACCATATAATCATACTGTAGTACCATATAATCATACTGTAGTACCACATAATCATACTGTAGTACCACATAATCATACTGTAGTACCACATAATCATACTGTAGTACCATATGATCATACTGTAGTACCACATAATCATACTGTAGTACCACATAATCATACTGTAGTACCACATAATCATACTGTAGTACCATATGATCATACTGTAGTACCACATAATCATACTGTAGTACCACATAATCATACTGTAGTACCACATAATCATACTGTAGTACCACATAATCATACTGTAGTACCACATAATCATACTGTAGTACCATATAATCATACTGTAGTACCACATAATCATACTGTAGTACCACATAATCATACTGTAGTACCATATAATCATACTGTAGTACCACATAATCATACTGTAGTACCACATAATCATACTGTAGTACCATATAATCATACTGTAGTACCATATAATCATACTGTAGTACCACATAATCATACTGTAGTACCACATAATCATACTGTAGTACCATATAATCATACTGTAGTACCACATAATCATACTGTAGTACCACATAATCATACTGTAGTACCACATAATCATACTGTAGTACCACATAATCATACTGTAGTACCATATAATCATACTGTAGTACCACATAATCATACTGTAGTACCACATAATCATACTGTAGTACCACATAATCATACTGTAGTACCATATAATCATACTGTAGTACCACATAATCATACTGTAGTACCATATAATCATACTGTAGTACCACATAATCATACTGTAGTACCACATAATCATACTGTAGTACCACATAATCATACTGTAGTACCATATAATCATACTGTAGTACCACATAATCATACTGTAGTACCACATAATCATACTGTAGTACCACATAATCATACTGTAGTACCATATAATCATACTGTAGTACCACATAATCATACTGTAGTACCACATAATCATACTGTAGTACCATATAATCATACTGTAGTACCATATAATCATACTGTAGTACCATATAATCATACTGTAGTACCACATAATCATACTGTAGTACCACATAATCATACTGTAGTACCATATAATCATACTGTAGTACCACATAATCATACTGTAGTACCACATAATCATACTGTAGTACCACATAATCATACTGTAGTACCATATAATCATACTGTAGTACCACATAATCATACTGTAGTACCATATAATCATACTGTAGTACCACATAATCATACTGTAGTACCATATAATCATACTGTAGTACCACATAATCATACTGTAGTACCACATAATCATACTGTAGTACCACATAATCATACTGTAGTACCACATAATCATACTGTAGTACCATATAATCATACTGTAGTACCACATAATCATACTGTAGTACCATATAATCATACTGTAGTACCACATAATCATACTGTAGTACCATATAATCATACTGGAGTACCACATAATCATACTGTAGTACCACATAATCATACTGTAGTACCATATGATCATACTGTAGTACCACATAATCATACTGTAGTACCACATAATCATACTGTAGTACCACATAATCATACTGTAGTACCACATAATCATACTGTAGTACCACATAATCATACTGTAGTACCATATAATCATACTGTAGTACCACATAATCATACTGGAGTACCACATAATCATACTGTAGTACCACATAATCATACTGTAGTACCATATGATCATACTGTAGTACCACATAATCATACTGTAGTACCACATAATCATACTGTAGTACCACATAATCATACTGTAGTACCACATAATCATACTGTAGTACCATATAATCATACTGTAGTACCACATAATCATACTGTAGTACCACATAATCATACTGTAGTACCACATAATCATACTGTAGTACCATATAATCATACTGTAGTACCACATAATCATACTGTAGTACCACATAATCATACTGTAGTACCACATAATCATACTGTAGTACCATATAATCATACTGTAGTACCACATAATCATACTGTAGTACCATATAATCATACTGTAGTACCACATAATCATACTGTAGTACCACATAATCATACTGTAGTACCATATAATCATACTGTAGTACCACATAATCATACTGTAGTACCATATAATCATACTGTAGTACCACATAATCATACTGTAGTACCATATAATCATACTGGAGTACCACATAATCATACTGTAGTACCACATAATCATACTGTAGTACCATATGATCATACTGTAGTACCACATAATCATACTGTAGTACCACATAATCATACTGTAGTACCACATAATCATACTGTAGTACCACATAATCATACTGTAGTACCATATAATCATACTGTAGTACCACATAATCATACTGGAGTACCACATAATCATACTGTAGTACCACATAATCATACTGTAGTACCATATGATCATACTGTAGTACCACATAATCATACTGTAGTACCACATAATCATACTGTAGTACCACATAATC
This sequence comes from Telmatherina bonti, assembly GCF_933228915.1. NCBI lineage: Eukaryota > Metazoa > Chordata > Actinopteri > Atheriniformes > Telmatherinidae > Telmatherina > Telmatherina bonti. The sequence continues at coordinate 41,830,112 of NC_136627.1, read as the reverse complement.
ATACTGTAGTACCACATAATCATACTGTAGTACCATATAATCATACTGTAGTACCACATAATCATACTGTAGTACCACATAATCATACTGTAGTACCACATAATCATACTGTAGTACCATATAATCATACTGTAGTACCACATAATCATACTGTAGTACCACATAATCATACTGTAGTACCACATAATCATACTGTAGTACCATATATCTGTTCCAGTGTAGAGCAGTGGTCAGAGATCTAGTATACACACACATATATACATAGATTATATATATATATATATATATATATATATATATATATATATATATATATATATATATATATATATATATATACATTTCATTTTATTTATTTTACTGTATAACCCTGCTTATCCTCGTCCGGCTCGGTTCTGGTTTTCATATGCCTGGCTTACTGGTGACCGGACCGGGTCTTACCCCAGCTGCTGGCGGTTCGGCCCAGGAACTGTCCGGTCCTCTGGTTGTAGATGGAGTCCTTCCAGGACTGCTTTACCTCCTCTTTCTTATCCTCTCTTTTCTGCTCCTCCGCTTTCACCTCCTCCCCCACGGCATCCTTCTGCTCCGCTTTCACCTCCTCCCCCACGGCATCCTTCTGCTCCGCTTTCACCTCCTCCTGGTTCGGTTCTTGCTTTTGGACCTCGGAGCCGGTCGACATGCTGGGGCGGCGGGTTAATCCGAACCGGGCTAATTAACTCTGAAGGCAGCGCGCGCGGATCCCTCTGGTATGCCACTGGTGCTCGCGCTTCAGCCGCACGCGCTTACACACTATGGCAAGCCAAAGGGGCCAATTATCGCAACTTAATTAGCACGCTGGCATAACAACGTCGCAAAATACGCCGCTTTTCTTCACAAAACGGCATTAAAAGCGCCGTTTTTATGGCTAAAACACCGTAAAACACGCCGTTTCGATAAACGCCGTAAAAAACGACGTTCTGTACTGTCCCTGAACGCCGCAAAAAATTGAACGCGCGGAAAAAGCGCCGTTTTGTGGCACTTGGACGCGCGTTAAAAACGGAGTTTCTTTTATATGATAATTATCCCAGCCCCCTTTCTGAACTGCCACTGAAATTGAACCGTGATCATCCAATCAGTAAAGACTAAGAGCAGACATCACCAGTTGATCCCCGAGTCTTTGCTGTATGAGCACATTCTGGTGTTTGTTAAGCTGTCTGCTTGTGTACTTGTCTGCAACGAAATCCAAATGCAGGAGACACACTCAGATATAGATTAAAAAGACACTATTTTATTATTGACATATATATTGCTTACTTCGCATTTGTGGCTTATAAAACAACACCATAATGCACAATAATTTTATTAAACTACCCGTGTGGAAGCATCTCTCTCATCTGTACTAATTATTAATTAGCATTCTAATTACCATTTATAGTTTATTTAACGTCTTCCACGGTCACTAAAGAGGCAGAGGATGGCTTCAGTCTATTTGTATGATGAGTTCACCTCCATATTAAGGCACAGAGCTCGGATGCGTTTCTATATTAATAAAAAGTGAAAGTGTCGTGTCCCACACCAGGCAGGATGTATGGCAAACTATAAAACCGCAGAATACAAGCAGCTCGGCTACATTTACCAGCCTTCTTCTCTCTGCACGACCACTGACAGTTCAAGAGAGAGAGAGATTGTATATACATATACTGTACACACACACACACACAGACATATATATATATATATATATATATGTGTGTGTGTGTGTGTCTGTGTGTGTGTGTGTGTGTACACAAATAGATGTTTGGAAGTGTGTGTGAAATGTAAATAGTTAAATAAACTGCCTATGTTATCATGTTTCCTCAGTGTGTATAATTGCACATGCAGCTGTGTGATTTCATTGCTAATGTTTTTGTCCAAGCCGACAAAGTACACTGAAATATTTAGTATTTTTTTTATACCTGTAGTCCAGTCCACCACTTTGCACAATCACAGGAAACCAAGATAAAATCAGAAGTGTTTTTACTGATCAAAGCAACATTAATTAGTTTAAATGCAGTTTAGATCAGAACACACACGGTGGCCGAAACCTAAATTGGTTTTGAAGAGTCTTTGGCATAGTATTATACTAGGGGCGGCTGTAGCAGTTGTCCTTCAACTGGTAAGTTGGGGGATCAATTCCAGGCTTCCCCTGAAATGCCAAAGTGTCCTAGGGCAAGACACTGAACCCCAAACTGCCCCCCGATGTGCCTATCAGGGTATGAGTGTGTTGAGTGAGTGTGTGTGCGAATGGGTGAATGTGACAAGTAGTATAAAGCGCTTTGAGTGGTCTGTATGACTAGAAAAGCGCTATAGAAGTCCATTTACCATTTATTTGAATCAGTATTTATATCCAGGCATGAAAGAGTGGAAATATGGCTGGATTGAATTTTTCAGCAACTATAAGGTAGGAGCAGCAGCAACAACAGCTCCCATGCTGCACCCCGATGTGAGACCTAAACTCCACAATTTCCACATGTAAGAAACAGCACAGATGAGTCTGGATGCTTCTCAAGAAACTTCAAGAATGAGCTGGAAGCAATTTGTGAAATCTTTCACTAATCTGTGGTGCAGGGCTCAGCTGCCTAAATACCTCTGTCATACAGGCATTCCTATATGGCATGCAGCACACTTTAAACATGGAATGTTTTGCTGCAAAAAGACAAAGGAGGAATGTATTGATCCCATAGTAGTAACTTCCCTCACATGCAGTTGACTGTGCTGAATGGACCCATGTCTACTCCACCCTGGTGTGACCACAGGAACCCTGCAGGGTGGCATGGTGATCCATTTCCCTTCTAACTGTACACACGACTGTATTCTGTCACATTACACCCATACTATCTTCAGTTCTGCAAATGGCAGTCGGGCTGATCCATGCGTGGTCTACAGAGAAGAAGACAAAGAGTTGACAAGTATGCCACAAAGATGATGTCTTGATATGAAAACAAAACAAATAGAAACTATCAAAGTAATAGAAGGATCACTTCTGCATATGTTCTGATTATGAACAGGACTGTAACTGTGTTACAACAACAACAAAAAGAGCAGGGCCCACATATGTTCTGTTGAGGTACTGATAACTAGCTTGATGATGTGCTTCATTCAGGTATTGAGAACACTAACTGGAAATGAAAACAGGTTCTCAGTGGACTTACTGGGAAAAAAAAGGTCCATGTGAAGCATCTAGTAAGAGAGATGATGCTCCACATCAGTGGATGGGAAGTTAGCGAAGTAGCAAGTCTGTCAGAGCTTCACGGCTCCATGGTGTTCCTTCCAGGGTTCCAGCAGACAAGAAGACACTGCAGAAGTCTGGATGGACATGTTCTCCGTCCACCACCTGGAGACCGACGGGGTCGTTCATGTCCACACACCTACCTGCACACTGGGACGGCTTGCTACTGGTGCTACTGGTTCTACTGGTTCTACTGGTGCTACTGGTTCTACTGGTGCTACTGGTGCTACTGGTTCTACTGGTTCTACTGGTGCTACTGGTTCTACTGGTTCTACTGGTGCTACTGGTTCTACTGGTTCTACTGGTGCTACTGGTGCTACTGGTTCTACTGGTTCTACTGGTGCTACTGGTTCTACTGGTGCTACTGGTGGTACTGGTGCTACTGGTGCTACTGGTTCTACTGGTGCTACTGGTTCTACTGGTGCTACTGGTGCTACTGGTTCTACTGGTGCTACTGGTTCTACTGGTGCTACTGGTGCTACTGGTTCTACTGGTGCTACTGGTGCTACTGGTTCTACTGGTTCTACTGGTGCTACTGGTTCTACTGGTTCTACTGGTGCTACTGGTTCTACTGGTGCTACTGGTTCTACTGGTTCTACTGGTTCTACTGGTGCTACTGGTTCTACTGGTTCTACTGGTGCTACTGGTTCTACTGGTGCTACTGGTGCTACTGGTTCTACTGGTGCTACTGGTGCTACTGGTTCTACTGGTGCTACTGGTTCTACTGGTGGTACTGGTGCTACTGGTTCTACTGGTGCTACTGGTTCTACTGGTTCTACTGGTGCTACTGGTTCTACTGGTTCTACTGGTGCTACTGGTGCTACTGGTTCTACTGGTGCTACTGGTTCTACTGGTGCTACTGGTGCTACTGGTTCTACTGGTGCTACTGGTTCTACTGGTGCTACTGGTGCTACTGGTTCTACTGGTTCTACTGGTGCTACTGGTGCTACTGGTTCTACTGGTTCTACTGGTGCTACTGGTTCTACTGGTTCTACTGGTGCTACTGGTTCTACTGGTTCTACTGGTGGTACTGGTGCTACTGGTTCTACTGGTTCTACTGGTGCTACTGGTTCTACTGGTTCTACTGGTGGTACTGGTGCTACTGGTTCTACTGGTTCTACTGGTGCTACTGGTTCTACTGGTTCTACTGGTGCTACTGGTTCTACTGGTTCTACTGGTGCTACTGGTTCTACTGGTGCTACTGGTGCTACTGGTTCTACTGGTTCTACTGGTGCTACTGGTGCTACTGGTTCTACTGGTTCTACTGGTGCTACTGGTTCTACTGGTTCTACTGGTGGTACTGGTGCTACTGGTTCTACTGGTTCTACTGGTGCTACTGGTTCTACTGGTTCTACTGGTGCTACTGGTTCTACTGGTGCTACTGGTGCTACTGGTGCTACTGGTTCTACTGGTGCTACTGGTTCTACTGGTTCTACTGGTGCTACTGGTTCTACTGGTTCTACTGGTGGTACTGGTGCTACTGGTTCTACTGGTGCTACTGGTTCTACTGGTGCTACTGGTTCTACTGGTTCTACTGGTGCTACTGGTTCTACTGGTTCTACTGGTGCTACTGGTTCTACTGGTTCTACTGGTGGTACTGGTGCTACTGGTTCTACTGGTTCTACTGGTGCTACTGGTTCTACTGGTTCTACTGGTGGTACTGGTGCTACTGGTTCTACTGGTTCTACTGGTGCTACTGGTTCTACTGGTTCTACTGGTGCTACTGGTTCTACTGGTGCTACTGGTGCTACTGGTTCTACTGGTTCTACTGGTGCTACTGGTTCTACTGGTTCTACTGGTGGTACTGGTGCTACTGGTTCTACTGGTTCTACTGGTGCTACTGGTTCTACTGGTTCTACTGGTGCTACTGGTTCTACTGGTGCTACTGGTTCTACTGGTTCTACTGGTGCTACTGGTTCTACTGGTGCTACTGGTGCTACTGGTTCTACTGGTTCTACTGGTGCTACTGGTTCTACTGGTGCTACTGGTTCTACTGGTTCTACTGGTGCTACTGGTGCTACTGGTTCTACTGGTTCTACTGGTGGTACTGGTGCTACTGGTGCTACTGGTGCTACTGGTTCTACTGGTGCTACTGGTTCTACTGGTGCTACTGGTTCTACTGGTTCTACTGGTGCTACTGGTGCTACTGGTTCTACTGGTTCTACTGGTGCTACTGGTTCTACTGGTGCTACTGGTTCTACTGGTGCTACTGGTTCTACTGGTTCTACTGGTGCTACTGGTTCTACTGGTGCTACTGGTGCTACTGGTGCTACTGGTTCTACTGGTTCTACTGGTGCTACTGGTTCTACTGGTTCTACTGGTTCTACTGGTGCTACTGGTTCTACTGGTTCTACTGGTGCTACTGGTTCTACTGGTTCTACTGGTGCTACTGGTTCTACTGGTGCTACTGGTGCTACTGGTTCTACTGGTGCTACTGGTTCTACTGGTTCTACTGGTGCTACTGGTTCTACTGGTTCTACTGGTGCTACTGGTTCTACTGGTGCTACTGGTTCTACTGGTTCTACTGGTGCTACTGGTTCTACTGGTTCTACTGGTGCTACTGGTTCTACTGGTTCTACTGGTGCTACTGGTGCTACTGGTTCTACTGGTTCTACTGGTGCTACTGGTTCTACTGGTGCTACTGGTTCTACTGGTTCTACTGGTGCTACTGGTTCTACTGGTTCTACTGGTTCTACTGGTGCTACTGGTTCTACTGGTTCTACTGGTGCTACTGGTGCTACTAGTTCTACTGGTGCTACTGGTTCTACTGGTGCTACTGGTTCTACTGGTGCTACTGGTGCTACTAGTTCTACTGGTTCTACTGGTTCTACTGGTGCTACTGGTTCTACTGGTGCTACTGGTGCTACTAGTTCTACTGGTGCTACTGGTTCTACTGGTTCTACTGGTGCTACTGGTTCTACTGGTTCTACTGGTGCTACTGGTTCTACTGGTGCTACTGGTTCTACTGGTTCTACTGGTGCTACTGGTTCTACTGGTTCTACTGGTGCTACTGGTTCTACTGGTTCTACTGGTGCTACTGGTTCTACTGGTGCTACTGGTGCTACTGGTTCTACTGGTTCTACTGGTGCTACTGGTTCTACTGGTGCTACTGGTTCTACTGGTTCTACTGGTGCTACTGGTTCTACTGGTGCTACTGGTTCTACTGGTTCTACTGGTGCTACTGGTTCTACTGGTTCTACTGGTGCTACTGGTGCTACTAGTTCTACTGGTGCTACTGGTTCTACTGGTGCTACTGGTTCTACTGGTGCTACTGGTGCTACTAGTTCTACTGGTTCTACTGGTTCTACTGGTGCTACTGGTTCTACTGGTGCTACTGGTGCTACTAGTTCTACTGGTGCCACTGGTTCTACTGGTGCTACTGGTGCTACTGGTGCTACTGGTGCTACTAGTTCTACTGGTGCTACTGGTTCTACTGGTGCTACTGGTGCTACTGGTGCTACTGGTTCTACTGGTGCTACTGGTTCTACTGGTGCTACTGGTTCTACTGGTGCTACTGGTGCTACTGGTGCTACTGGTTCTACTGGTTCTACTGGTGCTACTGGTTCTACTGGTGCTACTGGTTCTACTGGTTCTACTGGTGCTACTGGTTCTACTGGTGCTACTGGTTCTACTGGTTCTACTGGTGCTACTGGTTCTACTGGTGCTACTGGTGCTACTGGTTCTACTGGTTCTACTGGTGCTACTGGTTCTACTGGTTCTACTGGTGCTACTGGTTCTACTGGTGCTACTGGTTCTACTGGTTCTACTGGTGCTACTGGTTCTACTGGTTCTACTGGTGCTACTGGTTCTACTGGTGCTACTGGTTCTACTGGTTCTACTGGTGCTACTGGTTCTACTGGTGCTACTGGTTCTACTGGTTCTACTGGTGCTACTGGTTCTACTGGTTCTACTGGTGCTACTGGTTCTACTGGTTCTACTGGTGCTACTGGTTCTACTGGTTCTACTGGTGCTACTGGTTCTACTGGTGCTACTGGTTCTACTAGTGCTACTGGTGCTACTGGTTCTACTGGTGCTACTGGTGCTACTGGTTCTACTGGTGCTACTGGTGCTACTGGTTCTACTGGTTCTACTGGTGCTACTGGTTCTACTGGTTCTACTGGTGCTACTGGTTCTACTGGTTCTACTGGTGCTACTGGTTCTACTGGTGCTACTGGTGCTACTGGTTCTACTGGTTCTACTGGTGCTACTAGTGCTACTGGTGCTGGAGCTACTGGTGCTACTGGTTCTACTGGTTCTACTGGTGCTACTGGTTCTACTGGTTCTACTGGTTCTACTGGTGCTACTGGTTCTACTGGTGCTACTGGTGCTACTAGTGCTACTGGTGCTGGAGCTACTGGTGCTACTGGTTCTACTGGTTCTACTGGTGCTACTGGTTCTACTGGTTCTACTGGTGCTACTGGTTCTACTGGTGCTACTGGTGCTACTAGTGCTACTGGTGCTGGAGCTACTAGTGCTACTGGTTCTACTGGTTCTACTGGTGCTACTGGTTCTACTGGTGCTACTGGTTCTACTGGTGCTACTGGTGCTACTGGTTCTACTGGTGCTACTGGTGCTACTGGTTCTACTGGTTCTACTGGTTCTACTGGTGCTACTGGTTCTACTGGTGCTACTGGTGCTACTGGTTCTACTGGTGCTACTGGTTCTACTGGTTCTACTGGTGCTACTGGTGCTACTGGTTCTACTGGTTCTACTGGTGCTACTGGTTCTACTGGTTCTACTGGTGCTACTGGTTCTACTGGTGCTACTGGTTCTACTGGTGCTACTGGTGCTACTGGTGCTACTGGTGCTGGTGCTACTGGTGCTACTGGTGCTACTGGTGCTACTAGTGCTACTGGTGCTACTGGTGCTACTGGTTCTACTGGTGCTACTGGTGCTACTGGTTCTACTGGTGCTACTGGTTCTACTGGTGCTACTGGTGCTACTAGTGCTACTGGTGCTACTGGTTCTACTGGTGCTACTGGTGCTACTGGTTCTACTGGTGCTACTGGTTCTACTGGTGCTACTGGTGCTACTGGTTCTACTGGTGCTACTGGTGCTACTGGTTCTACTGGTGCTACTGGTGCTACTGGTTCTACTGGTGCTACTGGTTCTACTGGTGCTACTGGTGCTACTGGTGCTACTGGTTCTACTGGTGCTACTGGTTCTACTGGTGCTACTGGTGCTACTGGTGCTACTAGTGCTACTGGTGCTACTGGTGCTACTGGTTCTACTGGTGCTACTGGTGCTACTGGTGCTACTAGTGCTACTGGTGCTGGAGCTACTGGTGCTACTGGTTCTACTGGTTCTACTGGTGCTACTGGTTCTACTGGTGCTACTGGTGCTACTGGTTCTACTGGTGCTACTGGTTCTACTGGTGCTACTGGTGCTACTGGTGCTACTGGTGCTACTGGTGCTGGAGCTACTGGTGCTACTGGTTCTACTGGTTCTACTGGTGCTACTGGTTCTACTGGTGCTACTGGTTCTACTGGTGCTACTAGTGCTACTGGTGCTACTGGTGCTACTGGTTCTACTGGTGCTACTGGTTCTACTGGTGCTACTGGTGCTACTGGTGCTACTAGTGCTACTGGTGCTACTGGTGTTACTGGGTTTTGTAGATCTGATGCTAGACTGACGGAAAGAGTTGCTGTTCCTGCCATCGATGACACTTTAGAAGATCATGTGAGACAACAAATCCAGACACAGTCCAGCCCTCTTAGTGGCCCCCGAGGTAGTCATAGATTAGAACGTGCTGTGTGAACTTATCAGTTTTTTGGGGACTTTGGGCCAGGAACAGCAGCCATCTATGTGAAAAGCGGCCTTTTTTTCCTTTTTTTTTAAAAAAAGATTTTAACCCAAATGTTAACATCTTTTTTCTGAAATATTGTGTTTGCAACTGTGTTTATATTGTAAAATTTCTATTCACGTTTTTGTCATGTCACCCATTATTGCTGCTTTCTTTTCCCCCCAGTTGTCCAAACCAATATTGGGCTGTGTATTGATTTCAGTCATATTTTTTCCAAGCTAACAGAGGCCAAGTATGTTTTTAAATATTTAGCAATTTGCCATTTGTATGCTTGTGCTCCAATGCACCAGTAAGCACAATTACTAGACAGGTGGCAGGAAATCAAGGTGAAACAAGAGGTATTCATACTAATCATAGAAGCTCTCCCACACAATCATCTATCAGTGTTCAATTAATTTAATGGAAGCTGAGATGAGAGTGCCCTCTGGTCACCAAAATCGGTTCTATTTGTTTTACTTGATGCGGCGTTGGGATAAATCGGTTAGGTGTATCATTTCTTTGTGTCTGAATGAAATGAACACCATGTTGAGCGCTGGGCATATAAGAGTTTGTGGCAAGTCAACAAGTTTATATGAACAATCCGACTGTGGCAACACGGCTCGATGACTTTCTGCCACTGTGAGGTAGAAACTGCTGCAGCAACCATCAGCCCACTTCCACCCACCCTGCACTATGATCATGTGAAAAGAAGCCCCTACATGAGATGAGCACCAAGACGGTTCTCAAAGACTGGTCCAGCGTTAGCTGAGCAAATCTTTTTATTATCTTCTAATCTGTGCTCTGTGGATCTCCTGTGTGAAGACCTCTGCCTTCAGACAGGTGGGGACATGATGCTCCTGGTTTAAAATAATAATAAAGATAATAATAATTATATATATATATATATATGTGTGTGTGTGTGTGTGTGTGTGTGTGTGACGATTCGGTCTTTGATGAATGCAGCTCCACACTACTGCGGCTCCATAAATGACAGTTGACCACCAGGTGAATTGCAAGGGGGGTTTATTGCTCCTGCAACACAGCAGGCAACACAAAACAGCGTGAGATGGCACCGGACTCGGACAATCTGCATCTGAACATGTGAGAGAAGGTAACATTTAAGCTAGGTTAGCTTAACTAAGAAAAGTTCCCACAAAACATGTTACAGACTAAAACCAGCTGTGAGAGCTCAACCCAGCAGGCAGAAAACACAACAAAACTATACACAGCAGAATATTAAACATAAACACGCGAAACGCTCCGGAAAAACAATATTTGCTTCGGCCTCTAGGGGAGCACGTCTTACCACAGCAAGATGGTTTCTCCTCTGTGCAATTCCCACGCTGTGCACTGCACCAGTAGATGGCGCTGTTGCACCTACTTTGCCATAATTTAATATGGACTTTTGTACTCTGTTACACACACACACACACACACACATATATATATATATATATATATGTACCTGCCCGCCGCCGCAGCTGCAGGTCCAGGTCATCCCAGCCCCCCCCCCCCCGGCACAAGCCGACCCCCCACCCCCAAGAGACAGGGGACAACCCCGGGCACCGGAGCCCGGGACCCCGCCCAGCCCACCCCACGGCGGCACAGGTGCCCGTTACGGAGTCACGCCCGCCAACCCATCCCCCGCCAGCGACCTCGCCCCGCCGCCGCGCGGCAACTCCAGCCGCCGGCCCATCCAGGTCCACCGTAGGGCTAGAAACCTAGCCCCCCCAGCAATGGAGCAGTCAAAATCCCCCCCCAGGAGCCCACCACAGACCCACAGCCCCCAGAGAACCCCAACCGGCCACCAACCCCGAGCGCAATAAGGTCACATTCTCCCCCCATACTAAGTGATGGAGCTGATCACAGGGGACCAGAGGGAATAAAGTTCAGCTGACTGATCTCTTGAGGAGGCAGACATCATCTCGACACTGATGTGATCTAATAAGAGATTTCTGAACTGCTGGATACACAGACTTTGTTTGCTTTTCCAGTTTAGAAGGATAGTTTTCTTTGCGATACATAAACTGGTGAGGATTAAGTTTGCAGAATTAAATTCTATGTTAATTTCACCCAAGTGACCCAGTAGGCCCAGTTTGGGGTTTGTAGGGATGTTACATTTGAACCAGTCTGACAGATCTTTACATACCTGAAACCAGAATTCCTGGACAGGTGGGCAAGACCACAAAGCATGGTAGTAGCTGTCAATTGTGTTGCCAGTGCAGTGTGGACAGATGTTGGATTGTGACAGACCCATCCTGAACATCCTGTGTCCTGTATAATGAGTTCTATGCAGAATGTTAAATTGTATTAGTTGCATGTTTGAATTCTTAGTCATTGTAAATGTATTTGAACAGATTTGTGACCATTCATTTTGGTCAAAGTTACTGGATAAGTCTGCTTCCCATTTAGAAGTTGGGAGACAGATGGAATCGTCTAGCTTTGATAGTAATCTATATATTTTGGATAACAGTTTCGGGGCATTGAGATTTAAGAATTCTGCAGCCCTGATAGGTAGCTGCAAGTTTAATTGATCAGGGGTTTATTTCTTACCTATAATAGATTTAAGTTGGTGGTATTCTAAGAATTTTGTGCTGCTGATTTCATATCGTGAAGTAATTATATCAAAAGGGAGAAAGTTCCCGTTTTCTATTAAATGTTCTAACTGTTTTATTCCTTTATTCTTCCACTGAGGGAAGTTTATCATTTTCCGGTTTTGCTGGATGTCGGGATTGTTCCAAATAGGTGTAAGTTTGCATGGAATAAGCAAGGACTTGGTTAGTTTAAGAAATTCCCACCAGGCCATTAGTGAGGAGCTGATATTAATGCTTTTAAAGCATTTTTGGCGTTTGACAGCTGTGCTGATAAATGGCAGGTCTGAAATTGCCATATCCTCACACATAGCTTCTTCTATATTAAGCCATGGTTCATCTAGATAGCTAGGTTTAAGCCATTTAGAGATGTATTGTAGTCTATTGCTTATAAAGTCATTCTGGAAATTAGTCTAAGCCACCGCTATCTTTAGTCTTCTGGAGTGTTTTTAGACTAATCCGTGGTGGTTTGTCTTTCCAGAGAAATCTAGTGACATGAGAGTCCAGCGACTTAAACCAGGTGGATGGAGGATGAATATGGTCAGTCTGAACACCAGGTGAGTGGGCGGCGCTTCATGTGCAGTTTGATGAGGCGTTTGTAAGGGAACAACAGGGAAAGGCTTAAAAAGAAATTGTGACAAAACTCTTGTGACAAGTATAGGCAAGCCAAAAATGATGTCATTCGTTTCTATCTTAACTGACCAAACAATCATCTCAGTACGCCTTGTGTTTGTGCATATAACCGGCTTGACGCTGTTTTTCACAACTATTTTCTGACACATTTGCATGTTTTTAAGCATGCCTACTGGTTACCATCGCAATTCATCCAAGTTCACTGAAGCCACACATGTGTGCAGAATCTTATCGAGAATTTGTGTGTGTGAGTGTGTATCAAGAATTTCCTAAGCCCAGCTGGCAGGTGTGACAGAGCAGATGGTGGAGGCACTCACTGCATGGTCCTGGTTTCTGTTGGGATCCCAGGCGGAGGGCTTTGGAGCAATAGGTAAAGAAGAAGACCAGGCAGGAGAAGGCTGCCAAAAAACAGGCTAGCAGATAAAAACTGAGCTAAGCGAGCAGAGGCTGGTGCTGCCATGTAGATGGCTCCAAGGCCACAACATTTATTGATTTATTTCTATGTATAAACACACATATCTGTCCCGGCAGACGAGCTGGGAGGACATTGTGTCCAATAACCACAATGGATTTCCTTCCAGTCGTCCTCACATGTCTTCGTCTCCTTTCATTAAAGAAAAGACTGAATTTATTCCAGTCACTCAGATAACTGGAGACTGGAATAAGGAACAATAATTAAACATGTGCTAAATTATTATCCAGTCATATAAGACGCTGTTATTTAATGAGTTAAACAAACAAACGTGTCCTGGACAAATGAGAGCATTTTTCTGATGAACAGTGGGACAAAATACCTGTCAACAGGTGCAGAAGTCTGACTAGGAGGAACAGAAAACACCTGACTGGACTGGAAACATCACAGGATTGTTCAAGAAAATATATATAAAATATATAAAATGATGTAATATGTAATAAATTATCTTATTTGTTTGCTTTTAAAAAATCTTTCTGTTGAACCAGAATTAGAAAATAATGTCATGATTTTCATCAAACTTTTATTTATTCTGACTTTAGTCAGTTTCATCTTATTTCCCAGCAGTTTCCTCCTTCTTTAATGGGAGGGTATGAATACATATGAGGACGACTGTATATGTGTCTAACAAGGATTATTTTCCACTGAAGTTAACGTCAGCTTGACAGGATGAGCCGTCAGCCAGAGGAGAGCTCGTCTAAACCGCCTCATGTTGCTCATTTACACACAAAGGAAAAGGAAAAGAAATCAAAGTTTAAGTACTGGAACCATTTTCTGTTATTTAAAAATATTTTGTGTCTTTTTGTGGAAGAACGGGATCAGTGATTAGATGAACGTTGCAAACTTCTCCAGCTCCCGGCAGAGGTGGACGCTTTGCTCCTTTCCGTTCCCTCCTCCCTTTCTGCCCTGCAACTTTGTCCTGTCTGACTCGGGGTCTCACTCTACAGCTCTTATTCTTCAAACTATTACATCATGGATCTGATCAGCTGGTGTTTGATTGCAATCAATCAAATCTTTTCATCCCTGAGATCGGGCGGAGCGAAGCCTCCTGATGGGCCAAGTGGAGACCGATGTTTCTGACTATTGAGGATGTAAAGGATGTTTACAGTTTCAGAATAATGGTAACGGGGTCTCTGCTGATTGGAGCTGGTGGATTTCTGATTTACCTAAAGATCCACAAGATGCAGGCAGCAACTGGCAGGCCGCCTGAATTCTGTGGCGAATGTGCCGGGCATGTAGCGCATAGACTCAGACGTTGACCGCAAGCAGGAGCCAATCTGGCCCAAACAGGCAAACTGGTGGTGGATACGGAGCTGGTCTGCAGAACTGGTCCCAGTGTTGAGTGGATATCTGCTCACATCAGTGGAAATTGACCTTTATTATAATATGTCTCTACTAGTAAAGGTCGCTGTGGCCTCGTTACCTGGGGGCAAGTATTCTAGGATCCCTGAGTCCGTAGTATTGGTCTTGTTATCATGTAGGATCCCTGAGTCCGTAGTATTGGTCTTGTTATCATGTAGGATCCCTGAGTCCATAGTATTGGTCTTGTTATCATGTAGGATCCCTGAGTCCGTAGTATTGGTCTTGTTATCATGTAGGATCCCTGAGTCCGTAGTATTGGTCTTGTTATCATGTAGGATCCCTGAGTCCGTAGTATTGGTCTTGTTATCATGTAGGATCCCTGAGTCCGTAGTATTGGTCTTGTTATCATGTAGGATCCCTGAGTCCATAGTATTGGTCTTGTTATCATGTAGGATCCCTGAGTCCGTAGTATTGGTCTTGTTATCATGTAGGATCCCTGAGTCCGTAGTATTGGTCTTGTTATCATGTAGGATCCCTGAGTCCGTAGTATTGGTCTTGTTATCATGTAGGATCCCTGAGTCCATAGTATTGGTCTTGTTATCATGTAGGATCCCTGAGTCCGTAGTATTGGTCTTGTTATCATGTAGGATCCCTGAGTCCATAGTATTGGTCTTGTTATCATGTAGGATCCCTGAGTCCGTAGTATTGGTCTTGTTATCATGTAGGATCCCTGAGTCCGTAGTATTGGTCTTGTTATCATGTAGGATCCCTGAGTCCATAGTATTGGTCTTGTTATCATGTAGGATCCCTGAGTCCGTAGTATTGGTCTTGTTATCATGTAGGATCCCTGAGTCCGTAGTATTGGTCTTGTTATCATGTAGGATCCCTGAGTCCGTAGTATTGGTCTTGTTATCATGTAGGATCCCTGAGTCCGTAGTATTGGTCTTGTTATCATGTAGGATCCCTGAGTCCGTAGTATTGGTCTTGTTATCATGTAGGATCCCTGAGTCCGTAGTATTGGTCTTGTTATCATGTAGGATCCCTGAGTCCGTAGTATTGGTCTTGTTATCATGTAGGATCCCTGAGTCCGTAGTATTGGTCTTGTTATCATGTAGGATCCCTGAGTCCATAGTATTGGTCTTGTTATCATGTAGGATCCCTGAGTCCGTAGTATTGGTCTTGTTATCATGTAGGATCCCTGAGTCCGTAGTATTGGTCTTGTTATCATGTAGGATCCCTGAGTCCGTAGTATTGGTCTTGTTATCATGTAGGATCCCTGAGTCCGTAGTATTGGTCTTGTTATCATGTAGGATCCCTGAGTCCGTAGTATTGGTCTTGTTATCATGTAGGATCCCTGAGTCCGTAGTATTGGTCTTGTTATCATGTAGGATCCCTGAGTCCGTAGTATTGGTCTTGTTATCATGTAGGATCCCTGAGTCCGTAGTATTGGTCTTGTTATCATGTAGGATCCCTGAGTCCGTAGTATTGGTCTTGTTATCATGTAGGATCCCTGAGTCCGTAGTATTGGTCTTGTTATCATGTAGGATCCCTGAGTCCGTAGTATTGGTCTTGTTATCATGTAGGATCCCTGAGTCCGTAGTATTGGTCTTGTTATCATGTAGGATCCCTGAGTCCGTAGTATTGGTCTTGTTATCATGTAGGATCCCTGAGTCCGTAGTATTGGTCTTGTTATCATGTAGGATCCCTGAGTCCGTAGTATTGGTCTTGTTATCATGTAGGATCCCTGAGTCCGTAGTATTGGTCTTGTTATCATGTAGGATCCCTGAGTCCGTAGTATTGGTCTTGTTATCATGTAGGATCCCTGAGTCCGTAGTATTGGTCTTGTTATCATGTAGGATCCCTGAGTCCGTAGTATTGGTCTTGTTATCATGTAGGATCCCTGAGTCCGTAGTATTGGTCTTGTTATCATGTAGGATCCCTGAGTCCGTAGTATTGGTCTTGTTATCATGTAGGATCCCTGAGTCCGTAGTATTGGTCTTGTTATCATGTAGGATCCCTGAGTCCATAGTATTGGTCTTGTTATCATGTAGGATCCCTGAGTCCGTAGTATTGGTCTTGTTATCATGTAGGATCCCTGAGTCCATAGTATTGGTCTTGTTATCATGTAGGATCCCTGAGTCCGTAGTATTGGTCTTGTTATCATGTAGGATCCCTGAGTCCGTAGTATTGGTCTTGTTATCATGTAGGATCCCTGAGTCCGTAGTATTGGTCTTGTTATCATGTAGGATCCCTGAGTCCGTAGTATTGGTCTTGTTATCATGTAGGATCCCTGAGTCCGTAGTATTGGTCTTGTTATCATGTAGGATCCCTGAGTCCATAGTATTGGTCTTGTTATCATGTAGGATCCCTGAGTCCGTAGTATT
The DNA here is from genome assembly GCF_933228915.1 of Telmatherina bonti. Classification (NCBI taxonomy): domain Eukaryota; kingdom Metazoa; phylum Chordata; class Actinopteri; order Atheriniformes; family Telmatherinidae; genus Telmatherina; species Telmatherina bonti. Next base: position 41,813,701 of record NC_136627.1, on the reverse strand, counting down.
GGTCTTGTTATCATGTAGGATCCCTGAGTCCGTAGTATTGGTCTTGTTATCATGTAGGATCCCTGAGTCCGTAGTATTGGTCTTGTTATCATGTAGGATCCCTGAGTCCGTAGTATTGGTCTTGTTATCATGTAGGATCCCTGAGTCCGTAGTATTGGTCTTGTTATCATGTAGGATCCCTGAGTCCGTAGTATTGGTCTTGTTATCATGTTTTTTTGAACATGAAGAAGAAGAAGGAGGAGAAGAAGGATTCACACTGCAGAATGAATAACAGCCCAAGGGTTTTATTCACAATACAGTCAGGAGGAATCAGGAACTGGAGTTATGGACTGCTGACCGTGGGCAGGTGTGTGTTCATCAGGTTGACCAGGTGCAGCTGTGGTTGGTGAGGGAGGATAAACTGAGTGAGAGCAAGGGAGGCAGGAAGGCAGGGCATGATAGTGGTCACTACAGCATCAACCATATGCTGCAGAGATCATCATTATTAATCTACATGGGTGTATTCTACAGTATTATTTTAATAGTACTGACTACAAGGCTTCCTCTTGAAGCATGGCTCTTGGGCTTGTGGAATATACTTTCACTACACTCCGAAATGCACGTTGTTTTGGGATAGTTCTTTTAAAACTCATCCAGTCTATTCCGGCCATTTTAAAAGGCCCTGCAAACATTTTGAGTGTGGAAATAAAAGTATTCTGTGTTTATTAAGGTAGAAAAGTGTATGGTATTGATGGAAAGAAAATTAAAGCATAAATTAAAACAAACTTATGAGAGTACTTATATCCTCCCAGTTCCATTATTTTACAATGTCGGTGTCATATGTTCTAACTTAGTGGAAACTAAAAGTGGAAAATTCCTTGGCATTACCTACCAGCATATAATCTACTTAAATGTTAAAATCCCCATCAAGGATTAAATGGTTAAAATCAATAGAGGTAACTCAATAAAACTTCCACAATGTCCTGGATCTCTGGAGATTAAAAATAGAATTTTAGGATAATCACTTAAAGTTAAAAAAGAAATATAATAAGATCAAGAAACCTTTATTAGTCCATTGTTGGAAAAGTGCCTCAATAAAATGTCGTCTTAGACCTGCAGAGGAGCAACATTCAACACAGAATATTTCCTCAAACATGGAAACCTTTAAAACGTGAAGGTAGTCAGAAAGGTGCAAAAGGATGATACTTATTGACTTAGTCAGATGATCCCAGTTCTGCCATCTGTTTTTCAGAAAATTGTTGAATAACATATCCTATCCAGTACTTAGAGGGATCAATGCCAGGGTTCTAAAAACTGAGTGACAGCATCCCGTAAGAGACAGAGAGAGGTTACGACAGGAACACGGGCCAAAACCCCGCACCCTCACAGAAACTAGGTTCTGACTCGACATGGCTTGTGATCCTCTCAGACAAAAGATGATGGAAACTTTTCAAAGGTTCAACTCTTTATTTAAATGTGGGGAGCTGCAAGGGACTCTGCAGGTCTTAAACGCCACCAGAGGGGCTGGACCTTCTTCCACTCTGGAGTTGCTCATGGTGAGAGGCGCCGAGCAGGTGTGGGCATTCTCATCAGCCCCCAGCTTGGTGCCTGCAGGTTGGGGTTTACCCCGGTGGATGAAAGGGTAGTTTCCCTCCGCCTCCGGGTGGGGGGACGGGTCCTGACTGATGTCTGTGCTTATGCACCGAACAGCAGTTCAGAGTACCCACCCTTTCTGGAGTCCTTGGAGGGAGTGCTGGAGGGTGCTCCTTCTGGGGACTCCATTGTTCTGCTGGGGGACTTCAATGCTCACGTGGGCAATGACAGTGAGACCTGGAGGGGAGTGATTGGGAGGCATGGTCCCCCCCCCTCTGAACCCAAATGGCATCTTGTTGTTGGACTTCTGTGTTCTTTATGGATTGTCCATAACAAACACCACGTTTGAACACAGTGTCCATATGTACACCTGGCATCAGAACTCTCTGGGCAGCAGTTCGATGATTGACAAATTAGTCGTATCATCGGACCTGCAGCCACATGCCTTGGACACTCAGGTCAACTGATCACCACCTGGTGGTGAGTTGGCTCAGATGGTGGCGGAGGAAGCTGGTCAGATCTGGCAAACCCAAACGTGTTGTGAGGATCAGAGCGAGCTTCAACTCCCACCTTCACCAGCGCTTCAACCATGTCTCGAGTGAGGCGGGGGACATTGAGTCCAAGTGGGCTCCTGTGGGGGGTACTCCGGGAGTATGAGGTACTGGACCCCCTTGTACGAGCTGTCCGGTCCCTGTACGACAGGTATCAGAGCTTGGTCTGCATTGCCGGTAGTAAATCAGATTTGTTTCCAGTGAGAGAAACAAATCTAGCCTCCTAACTGGAGTACGTATAACACTCATCCTGGCCTCCCTCCACTGGCTGCCTGTGCAATATAGAATTAATTTTAGGATTCTTTTATTTTTTAAATCTTTAAACAGTCTGGCCACTCCTTAACTGTCTGAGCTTCTCCACCCCCACACTCCTGCTCGGTGCCTCAGGTCAGCTGACCTGCTGCTCCTGGACGTACCAAGTTCCAACGGAGGCTCAGAGAGGACAGAGCTTTTTCTGCTGCTGGTCCAAAACTGTGGAATAAGCTTCCCCTCGACATTATACAAGCTTCCTCACTGTCCACGTTTAAACCCATCTTAAGACTCATTTTTAGTCCTTGGTTTTTAACCCAGTGTAAGTCTGCTTCTAGTCAGTATGCTATATTTTGGTTTTATTGGTTTTATTGACTATTTATTTATTTTGTTTTATAATTTCATTTTTTATTCCTCGTATGATCTGTTCTTTGTGTTATTTATTTATCTTGTAATTTTTGGCTGATGTACAGCACTTTGTCCCAACTTTGGTTGTTTTAAAGGGCTTTATAAATAAAGTTGAGCTGAGTTGAGTTAAGGGTTGGACTCCGCCAAGGCTGCCCTTTATCACCAATTCTGTTGATAACTTTTATGGACAGAATTTCCCGGCACAGCTGAGGTGTTGAGGGAATCCGTTTTGGATGAAGTTTTTGGTGGATGACGTGGTCCTGTTGGCTTCATCTGGTCGTGATCTCCAGCTCTCGCTTGAGCGATTCGCGGCCGAGTGTGAAGCGGCTGGGATGAGAATCAGCACCTCCAAATCTGAGACCATGGTCCTCAGCCGGAATAGGGTGGATTGCCCTCTCCGGGTCGGGAGTCAGGTCCTGCCTCAAGTGGAGGAGTTTAAATATCTCGGGGTCTTGTTCACGAGTGAGGGAAGGATGGAGCGCGAGATGGACAGACGGATCGGTGCGGCGTCTGCAGTAATGCGGACTCTGCGCCGGTCTGTCGTGGTGAAGAAGGAGCTGAGCCAGAAGGTGAAGCTCTCCATTTACCAGTCGATCTACGTTCCTACCCTCACCTATGGTCATGAGCTGTGGGTCGTGACCGAAAGAAGGAGATCTCGTATACAGGCGGCTGAAATGAGTTTCCTCTGCAGGGTAGCCGGGCTCTCCCTTAGAGATAGGGTGAGGAGCTCGGTCATCCGGGAGGAGATCAGAGTAGAGCCGCTGCTCCTCCGCATCGAGAGGAACCAGTTGAGGTGGCTCGGGCATCTGGTCAGGATGCCTCCTGGACGCCTTCCTTAGATTATACATTAGTTGTAGCCGGGGACTTAAATGTTATTCTAGACAAATACAGTTCATCAGGGAAGCGTCGAGGTTGGAAATCAGCTGAAACAGTTAAACAGTAAATGAAGGATTTTGGTCTGTAATGCATGGCGTTCTCATCACCCGACACTGAGAGAATACACCTTCTTTTCTTGAGTTCACCACTCTTATTCTAGATTACACTACTGCCTAACCAGCAGTTAGGCAGTAGTGTAATCCAAAATCCTTCATTACTTAAATCAGATACTTTAAAAGAGAACGGTCCTTATATCTAAAAAAAAAACAATAACATGGCAGAAACTTCAGCGTGTGTTCTGTGGGAAGCAGGAAAAGGTGTACTGGTTGGGTCAGCTGTTGGAGTTGCCTTGCAGCAGAGGGGCGAGGCCGCTGGCGAAGGCTGGGTCAGCGGTGTGCCCAGCGGGGCTGGTTCTTGCCAGTCTGGGCAAGCTAGTGCCTGTTCCCCCTGACAGTGGGGGACTTTGGCTGGGGCCCCCCTCCGCCACCTCCTGGGTGGGTCCATGACTGGCTCCAGAGTGGGGCAGTTGGGGCCCGTGCTTGGGGGCGGCTGCCGGGTACTGTGCTGGAAAAATCTTTGTGGATGAGAAACAACGATGCTGAGTCAAACTGCCTTTGTTAGTTTATTCACACAAATGATACATGTAAGTCATACATGGAGAGATCTCTGAGAAGTAAAGAAAGTCGACAGCTTATATAGTTTCGAAACTCCTCCTCTGTTGCTGGGCAGACCATATGAAACAATCATTATCTCTTATTTAAGACTAAACTGAACTCACTAAGCATCAATCACTTACTATATTACTTTATTGCCTTTAACCTTTAACCTTTAAACAACTGGTCAACCAAGCAGTTGACAAAAACAGATGCGCTGCAGGAAACTCTTCCTGCCTCTAACATTACCAGCGCATTCCATTGAGAGGTCATACATGAGTTAAAGAAAGCATGATAACGGTGACTGAGGCAGGTCCAGCAGGTGTATTCAAGCCTAGAACATGGGTGGGTTTATGCAATTAACTCCCCGGAATGACAAAATACCTGGGGGCAAATTTTAAAAAAAAAAAAAAAAACGCGTTTGTGACACTTCAGCCTTGTGGACAGTTTTGCTGCCAACTAAGCACCCAGACAGAAAAACTTGACCATCCTCAAAAGAAAGGCTGCCTGGGATGTTAACATTTCCGGTCAAAGCCAATACACATGTTTTAACTTGAAAAAGTGCAATTTCTGGGTGATGACCTCTTTAAAACAGTTTATTCTACTTGGCATTTAGCTTTAAATAAAGACCAACCTTTTTTCTAAACCTTTTTATTGCTCACAATTATTTGATTAACCATTAATGTCTATGTTGATAAAGACAATTCTTGAAATGTATTTAAATGAATCGCTTAAAAATATTTACCAAAGAAGGTGCAACTAAATTTTTTGCTGGTGTAAACAAATTATAAAGTTAGGATCACCAGTGCAACAAGTCCTAAAAGTGTATCTGAAGCCCTGTAGATTTAGGGTGTAAAGACGTTTGAAACTCCAACAGAAATTTTAATCAATGATCACTAACAGATAATAAATAGAGTCCTTCCTGGTAATAAAGTAAGCTGAATACATAGTTGGTGGGGAAAATTATATTCAAAGAGAACAATAAAACTAGATGTTAGGATGAGTTGTGGTTGATTTTATACTCTTTACCACAACAGATTTGTCTATTATTCCTGCAGTTTAAAAGATTTACCTGTATAAAATTGTTAAGCTTAATTACTTTAGCTGTAGCACTCTGCGTCCGTGAGTAAGATCTATTTTTATCATGATGCTGTAAAAAGAAAATGGCACAAAATGTAGATTTTACAGCATCATGAGAGATCATACTTTTACAACTAACAAACAACCACTTATTAAAGGTTTTTAAGAAATGCACCACGAAAACCATCAACAGTAATTATTACAATAAATCATGGCATACTGTTGGAGAAATTATTATGGGTTTTGGTTTGTATTAAGTATTAGACATATATGCATTGATTTGCTGTGATCCTGCTGTGTTTTGTGTCTATGCACAAAGCTTTCTTTAAGTCATATGATCCTTGTCTGGAATGTGCAGACAAAGTCTGAGACAGGAAGAGTTTCCTGCAGGACATCTGTTTTTGTCAGCTGCTTGGTTGACCAGTTGTCTAAAGGTTAAAGGTAATAAAGTAATATAGTGAGTGATTGATGCTTAGTGAGCTCAGTTTAGCTTCGGAGGAGAGAATGATTGTTTTCTGTGGTCTGCCCAGCAACTAGGAGGAGTTAAGCATGGTTTATAATCGGGTGTTACTTCAGCATCTGCAGAGAGAGTTCTCTCTCCAAGCTCCAGCGTGTGCTTGTATTAGTTTATAATAAAATGTTCATTGTAAGAAGACAGTTGACTCTTAGATGTATTACAACTTCTCAAGACCAGAGTATTTTCCACCACAGTTTTTGGGGGCTCGTCTCGGGATCCTGCGTCAGTCCGCCCAGGTTGGGGATAGACGGGTTGGCCACCTGAATCCACAGATTCATCCTAAGAACCTCAATTAGAGAATTTCAGAGGACAGGACGTCTTTCTCCCACCCGTGGTCGACTACGCCAGGACTCCTTCTGAACCAGTGTGAAAAGACAATGGTGAGAAGTGTTATTCTAAATTTACATTAATTTTCAGACTCAAACTGGAGTCAAACATTACTAGAAATTTATCACAAATTAATAATCAATATCTTAATTAATAATCACAATATTTTTCTGTTTTGTGGTCAATTGTCTTCATTATTCTCAATGTGACAGGGATTCTCCTCCTCACCTCCTCATCGAAAGAATAACTCAAGGGATAAGAGAATAACTTAAGACGAGATCAGGTTGACGTCATAAATAAAATCCTGTGAGTTTAAGTTAAGTTTAGGTTAAAGTTTAAGTTAAAAATCGTGAGTAACAAGACCAAGTCGTAAGTGCTGTGAGCTAGACGTAGCAAGACCAGACCAGTAAATCTTGTGAGTTACAAGACCGAGACCAGTAAATTAGTCAGTAAGTCCTGTGAGCTCGAGAAGCAAGACCAGGCCAACCTTGAGTTAGAAGACGGAGAGGAAAGCCATCTTGAGTGAGGAGGAACAGAGAAGAAACTGTGTGGGCTGGTTTCTGGAGACATTGAGAATTTTGCCTGATAATTCTACAAAGGTGTGGGATTGACCCTCTGTGTACATCCGCTGCAAACAGAACTAGTTCCTTTGCAGTAGGAGGTTGATGTACAGCACCATTAAGAAGTTGAAATCTCTGTCTTCATGTGAGGGGAAACTGGGGTGGTTGTGTAAAATTTCCTGTGTTGAACTTGATTGGACTGATTGTGTGGAGAATTAAAACCACGTCTTGTGAAGCCACACCGGACTCTCGCAGGAGAGCCTAGAAGCTTGTGTGGGGGTAGACAAACGTGGGGGCACGACCCATTCACATGCATTCATCCAACTGTTGAAGTGAATTGTTTGTGTAAAATCTAATTTACTGCAGTAAGAAAAAAAAACAACAACAACAAAATAAAAAATGTATGAGAGAGGGAAGTGAGGAAAAGAGTGTGTTCATTAAAGGCCTTCTGCTCACTGAAGGAGATGATGTCATAGCATGTTAGGCAGAAACAAACATAAATCCTGTGTAAAATGGCTGCTTGTGCTTTTCTTCCTAAAGCTTTTATAAGAGCATAAAAGCCACTCCCTGTATGAATGTGGAACCTTTTCCTGAGGAAAAGCATTCTTTATTATCACCTGAGAACATTTTAAAGAGCAACAACATATTAAGAATGAAAAATCTGAAATGTGAGAGATGTGATTTATAGTATTAGGAACTTATTATGTTAAATTACTGTACATTGTGTAGGCAATAAGCTTAGGTTTCTGTCTGTTCCCTTTCAGACATTCATAAGGTGATTTTTATTCCTTTACTACTGCTATTATTAATCTATGCCTAGCATGTCTAAATAAATCTAGATAAACTGGAAATAAATAATGCAGCTGGAGGATGCTGAAACTAAGCATAATGTTAGGAAAAAAAGAAAATTCTTGACCTTAAAACAGGAATGGTGAACCAACGTAACTTTGCTAGATTAAATTTCCCTTGCAATAAGTTCACTTTAGCTAAATGTGAGCTAACGGCGAGAAGAGAAGTTCTCAGAACAAGTGTATCTTCTTAGCAAGATCATGTTCAGCTTTCCCAGGAGAGAATTGAGTTATGAATTCACTGATAATATAGTCTCACACACACACAATTACAATGTAATGTTCAAGTTACATGATGTTCACAGCACAGAACATGGTCCACATAATATGTTTGCCACAGGATTCAGAAGAAAACTATTATAATTATGAGGCTATGATCTTTATTTTCCCCTTACTGGAGAAGAAAATACACCACATGACCAAATGGTTCAGTCTCAAAAGCTCGTCTGCTGCATGGTGTTGGATGCATTGCAGCTTTCCCTTCTAAACCCTTGTCAGCATGCAGCTTGGTCCACAGGGTCCTAAAATTGTCTATCCTGCCTGAGGGGATTCAGAGGAGGGGCTGGGGGAGAGTGAGTTCTTGATCCGGGTCACCGCAGAGTTCTGGGTGTCACGCGTGGTCAGTCAGGAGACTGGAGCAGAAACGGTCCCTACAACCTACAGCATCATTCCACCTCCCTTCTGTGTCAGCTCTGAGTCCTGGAGCAGAACCTGATATGCAGATGTGGCTGCATGGACCCGGCCGCTGCTGATGGCCCAGAGATCCCAGAACCAGAGGGTCTGGCAGAGCCCTGTTGGTTGTGACTGTGAACAGTGTGGATTTGGCTCCTATGGTGGACATGTGAGCTGGATTTTCACCTTTGACCTCTGGAGGTGATGGATCCTCCTTGTCCTCAGACTGTGTTTCAGTTGTGGGATTTTCTGGAAGTAAAAGACTAACGGATGTGGCCGGCAGGCAGCACAAGTCCCACCCCGACTACAGAGTCAGATGATGTTTTCTGGAATAAGCTGCACCCTGATTCTGTCAGAAAGACTGTTGGGTTCACTCAGTTCTCTGTGGAAAACCTGGATCTGCTTCCTGGAACTTTTGCCCACTCTCTGATCCTTTACATGTCACTCTTTGTTATTTACACATATGAACCTGATTTATCTACCAGGAAGCTTTGATGAACATGTGTCGGGCACTTCCTGGCATGAATTTCTGATTGTATGCTGATTGGAGGAGAGCATGGTGGCTGTGGCGCGTCTGACTCCTGAGCAGATCGAGTGATACGAGCTGAATGATTATCCACAAGACCAGGCCAAGGAATGAGGCCCTACAACCAAACATTTACTCACTGTTTCTGCTTAGCTTTATACCACATTTATGAGCATGTATAAAATTTTGCATTCCTGCAGACTTCTGCAACTGAACAATGTCACAGACATCTCTGCTCTGCTGCAGGGAAGCTGAACAGTTCATACAGACAAGTTAACTTCTGGCACGCTGTGCCTTATAGGAAAATAAATAGATTTAAAAAAAAAAAAAAAAAAAGATGAATACTAAGTTTTAAATGTTTGAGACAGAATAGATGTCAAAAGAGAAAAAATAAGCCGCTGTATGACATTAAATAAGAAGGTAGCTTTGTAATTTCCCGACTTCAGTGAATGCAACACAAGTACAACAATCTCCGTGTTTTATTTGCTGACAGCTGGTGTTTTATCCCTAATCTGAATTCATTATTTTGAATTAAAGCAGATATGCTCAGCGGTTAAAATACACATCAGATGACTTTTGTTTAAAGAGTAGAAGCAACTCTTGCGATGGCTGCCAGTAAATAGACCAGTCTCTTAGTTAACACGCTTAATAAGTAAACAAACAAGTCATTTAAGCCCTGTATGTCCTCAAAATAACATGAATATGAGGCAGATTATTTGTAACAGTATTGATACTTCCAAAGTTAAGCTAACTATGCTAAACCGTTAGCCTTGGCCTTTTCTGTGACACACGTTTGCATTAAAATCATTAAGGAAGAAGTGCTGCTGTGAGTGTGTGCACGTACATGCGTGCGTCGTGTTGTTGTAGATGAAAACAGTTTTGCCATCAGTATTAGAAGTTTGTTTCTAAATGCTGCTTTAGTTCAAATAGATAGAAAACAAACAGCTTTATTATGACCTGAATGTCTCTGGCTGTTCAATACCTGAAGTCCAGCTGTTAAAGATGGGTTTACATCTTGTTGCTTTATGCTTATGCTTATGTTCACAATATATTTGGAATAGAAAGCCAGTCTCATCATGATCTCAGTTTTGTGTGTGTTGCTCCTGAATGGGTCTGTTGGAGTCTGGGAGAGACAAATCAGAGTAAACCATGAGACTAAACTAGACTACATTACTGATTAAATCAACAGTTCTGAATGAGCTTTATTTAATATATGCAGAGATTCTTCAGTTTGGTTCTGCTTCTGTCATTTAGCAGACATGACATAAACAACACGAGCAGTAAATCAGAAAGGAAATTCCAGCATGGATAAGTGTTGGTCAGACTGCTGGGAGTCCAGTTTGACACATGTCCTGCTATGCAGTACTAGAGGATTTTTTTCTGGTTGTTGGTTAAGATGAGACTACCTGATAGGAACTGAGTGGCCCTAACTGTTGCTTTGTATTGTTCATGATTTACTCTTTGACTGTTTAGCTGAAACTGACTATCCTCTGCACCCCCCAGGCCTGGCCCCTGACCGACCTCTAGTTGACCCTGACTTGATTTTCCTTTTGATGCTGTTTGCTCTGACTGTGACGCGGTGGAGGCTGCAGCTCTCCCGTCTCAGTTCTCGTTACTTGAGCTTACTCTTTAGCTGAAAACAAGTCCATGTTTTGGCGCTCTCTTATGAATGCCTTTCTGGATGCCATTTTCCTGAATGTTTTCCTCCCAGGTTGCAGACGGGGAAATTTCCTTCTGGCTCTCTTTTCAGGTCTTCCTTGGACCAAAAGTACTTTTTCTGGTTCTGATGTACATGCGTAACATGGAAACATGGGCCTTTTTTGTGATTCTTTTTGCAGGACCCTCACCCAAGTGGGCATGGTTCCTTCCAAGACTGCCTGTTCAGACACAGCTCTGTGTGAAAGTAATGTTTTAACATACTGTCCTAACCTCATAAGAACCCTTTTCAGGCATTTGCACACAGGTGAAAGCTAGCCTTCATGGATCAGCATCTACGCAGCTCTATTCACTTCAGCCTGGAGATTTTGTCCTGATAAGAAGTTTTAAACATCAGCGCTGGAACCAACATCGATGGTTTAGGCCATTTCAGGTTTTCCTGACGACCCAGACAGCGGTAAAGGTCGCAGAGTGAGCTGCTTGGCACTACAGATTGCTTGAACCTCCTGAAGCTCTTCAGTCTGAAATTACAGAAGAATAACGCACCACCCAACAAAGGGCAGAATAATCCCTGTGGTTGCGTGGGTAAGTGAGATAGTCTACTCTCACACCTGAAGACCAGCCTTCGCTCTCAAGCAAGATCAGTGAGAGGTGAAAGAAGCACTCCACTGCGACTGTGACATGCCAAGTCCCACCAGAAGGCCGACAGTGTCTTCACTACACCTCTGTCACCCCCTAAGAGGAATGATTTGTTTCCACTTTTCTTACATTTATTGTTAGACTCAGATGTTGAAGCTGAAGTGAATGGCTCCTCACTATTGTAATTTCTGAAAGATTCTTTTAAAACCTGATAGGCATGAGGCTCCTGATGTTTTGAGAATGTTGTCTTCTGTATGTATTTTTGCGTTCTGATAACAATTTCTCTTCTTATTGTTGGTCCTGTAGGACCAAGAGGAGGGAGAGTGTTGGAGAAATTATTATGGGTTTTGGTTTGAATTAAGTATTAGACATATATGCATTGATTTGCTGTGATCCTGCTGTGTTTTGTGTCTATGCACAAAGCTTTCTTTAAGTCATATGATCCTTGTCTGGAATGTGCAGACAAAGTCTGAGACAGGAAGAGTTTCCTGCAGGGCATCTGTTTTTGTCAACTGCTTGGTTGACCAGTTGTCTAAAGGTTAAAGGTAATAAAGTAATATAGTGAGTGATTGATGCTTAGTGAGCTCAGTTTAGCTTCGGAGGAGAGAATGATTGTTTTCTGTGGTCTGCCCAGCAACTAGGAGGAGTTAAGCATGGTTTATAATCGGGTGTTACTTCAGCATCTGCAGAGAGAGTTCTCTCTCCAAGCTCCAGCGTGTGCTTGTATTAGTTTATAATAAAATGTTCATTGTAAGAAGACAGTTGACTCTTAGATGTATTACAACTTCTCAAGACCAGAGTATTTTCCACCACAATACCTAAAAGGGTCCAGGATCCCTCAGATGCTATCCGATTATGTCTGAAATTGGATAAAAGGATCTGGCATGTAGCTTAATCTTTAATATAGGCTAAGATAGCAGCATCACTGGCTACTTTATGACTAAAACGTGCCTTAAATTATTTATAGAGACTAATATAATACAATTTTCCATCTTTACTGTTAAAGGTAATTCCCAGGAACAATATGGCAGCGCTGTTGACATACGAAGCAGGATTCAATGTGCGTCTACATGTATGTTTATGACAGAAACTGCCAGCTGTAAAAAATCTTGTCATGCTAACTAGCATGCATAGCTAGCTAAATTGTAAAGTGGCCAACTTGTAGCCTGTTTAAAAAGTCAGCAAAAACAAAATAAACTTCACACAAACATGATAAATCTGACCCAGTAGTCCAGTTTCCCCACCACTGGCACAAGCATGTCTCTCCTTCTACCTCCTTTTACCCTCATCCAATGTTGCATCTGCCTGAAGGACTTGTCTTCAGTGGTCCAGCTCAGGATTGGTCCTGAATGAACGATCTGTGTATCAATAGCATAGTACCATTAGTTTAAAAATAAAAAAAAGCCCCTGACTGGTCCACAATCATTGTCGGCCCACCAGGCAAGTGGCAGGTATGCCTGATGGCCAGTCCAGCCATTGTATAGACCGGTATAGGAAAGTGTATAACAGTATAGCCAATCATAGATTAGAATAGGTAAGTAAGTGTCTGAGTAGAACTACATAGGGATAGGTATAACCCTATTTAGGCAAGAGTAGGACAGTGTAAACCAGCACAGGCTGGTATATAAAAGTTATTGCCCTTTCAGCTTCTCTCCATGAAGGAGTTACCAGAGTGACTCATGGGCGACCCACCACATGTTTTATACCAGATGCCATTCCTGACCCAACCTTCTGCAGTTAATAGGGGTTTGGAGCCAGCGTTAGCAGAACATTAGTCAGCTGCAGGATTGGGGAACTTGACCCACTGACCTTATTTCAAAACCATAGGCAGATATAGACAAGTAAAATTTAGTATATGCCAGTTAAATCAATTTAGGTCAGTATAGGCCAGTGCAGGCCACTATACGTTGGTTTAGACTAGTGTTGGCAACTAGTGGCCAGTGTGGACCAGTATAGGTCTGCATAAACCAGTAGATGCCAGGATCAGTGTTGTGTAGTAATGTGTACTGGGATGCAGTTCCTTTTGTCAGTTACTTATATTCTAATGTTGATGACCTTCAATTCAGCTAGTGTGTTAACATCCAGTTGCTAGCATAGGATGCAATGTGTAGAAGCAAAATAGTGAAGAAGTTTCTCAGCCTCAGTATGCTGCAGGACAACAATAGTTTCAGATCATAATAAATGTCACTGGACCATCGAAAATGAGTCTGAAACTCAGCTTTATAAAGTTATGAAGTGAAATGATGCTACATACAGCCCCAAATGAGAACCTCAAGACGCATCTGCTTAAGCAGCTCAGCTTATGTAGAGTTTCAGTAAGTCAAAGGAAGCAGTAAGTTTTGTGCATATTTGGGCTGTTAGTAAAGCATTTTGTTTAGTTTCAGAGAATTATTTAGTTTTCCTTTTCTGAGTTACTGTAAGCGGTTTTAAATAAATTCCAAGGAAATGTTGGATTAAGAGATTCTGCCCCCCTCCCTCCTCTTTCTCTCTGTCTCGCTCTCCCTCACTGTGTCAGCAGCAGGAGGAGGAGTCAGCAGGATGAGGATGCTGTCAGGTTGCCGTGGTTTCAGCCTCTTGGTTCTTGTGGCAAGCGTCGACGGGAATGTGTGAGTGTGCGGCTGAAGGGTGTATGTGTGTGAGCGGTGATAAATTCAGCTTTGAGGATTAAAAGCGAGGACGACATGGGGAAGGAACGGGGAGACAGTAAGGAAGAAAACAGGTACTGAAGGGTGGAAATTATCCTCAATTATCCTCCTCCTCATCATCTTACAGGACAACAGCAACCTTCATCACTCCATTTTCATCTGCTTTGAGAGGTTTGAGGAGGAAGCAAAAAAAAAAACACCGAAGGAGACAAAAACGGAAACACTGAAGGAAAGATGGATGGAGTCTGAGTCCTTTCTGATCCTCAGGTAAGTCTGGAGTCATCTGCTTCATTCACCCTCAGCATGATGCTTTGTGTTTTATTTTTTACTGTTTGTCATCGAGCTGCTACCATTGCCCTTCCCAAAAGTATCAATAAAGTCTTTTCAAACAATATGTGGTCCACTTGCACCCAGTTTTATTTCAAACCATGAACTGTGAAATTGTAGCTATTGGCTTTAACATGGCTGCCAATTAGGTCAGTAAAGTAAGACATGACGGAGATGTTCTCAAGAATCTGACATAATCAAGGTCAAAGTTCAATTAGAAAGTTATGTGGGGTCAGATATTTTTCAGCATGATGTCCCATTTAAGGTGATTGACCATAAAAATCAACCAAAATTAAATCACAGAAAACATGTATTTTTCACATAAATCTACAGACAAATGCAGTTAGAATTTTCTATTTTGGACTTAATTTGTTGATAACAAATAAAAACAGCCTGTTGCTTGATGGGAGCACTGAAGACAAACATTCAGAGAACATCTGGTTTCCATCATAAGCATAAAGCCTGATCAGGTTGGTATATCTCAGCAGGATTACACCACCTTATTTAGCAATTATCTGCTCTGATTAAGCATGTTGACCTTTAGAGATGAGCAGAGAGCCAAGAGAAGGCTGGCAGAAAAGACAAAATGTGAGAAAAGAGCTGAGCCCATTGCTTCAGGGCGGAGATGTACATAGCTTTACCTCCAAAACAGTTAGATTACCAGTCTATGGGCCTTAAAGGATGTGGACCAGAGAAAGAGAATGATATCCATGTTGGTGTGGTGGGAGTGTAGCGTATTATACCATATCATTCCATTTTATACCCCACAGACCAGACCATGCA